>NW_026131315.1:0-30861 GCF_021347895.1 Acanthochromis polyacanthus
GTCGTAGGCCTTCTCCAGATCTACAAAGCACATGTAGACTGGCAGGTCATACTCCCATGACCCCTCAGCAGCTCCGCAAGGGTAAAGAGCTGGTCTGCTGTTCCACGACCGGGACGGAATCCGCATTGCTCCTCCTGAATCCGAGTTCGACTATCGGTCGGATCCTCCCTTCCAGCACCCTAGAGTAAACTTTCCCGGGAGGCTGAGAAGTGTGATACCGCGGTAGTTGGCACACACTCTCCGATCCCCCTTTTTAAAAATAGGGACCACCACCCCGGTCTGCCACTCCCCAGGTACTGTACCCGATGCCCACGCGACATTGCATAGACGTGTCAACCAAGACAGTCCAACAATGTCCAGAGCCTTCAGCATCTCAGGGCGAATCTCGTCCACACCTGGCGCCTTGCCACCGAGGAGCTTTTTAACTACCTCGGCGACCTCTGCCACGGATATGGACGCAGATACCCCCGAGTCTTCAGGCTCTGCCTCCTCCATAGAGGACGTGTTTACCGGGTTAAGGAGTTCCTCGAAGTGCTCTTTCCACCGCCCGACGATATCCCCAGTACGGGTCAACAGTTCTCCACCCCGACCATACACAGCCTGGGCGAAGCCCTGCTTCCCCTTCCTGAGGCGTCGAATGGTTTGCCAGAACTTCCCCGAGGTCGATCGAAAGTCCTTCTCCATGGCCTCCCCGAACTCCTCCCACACCCGAGTTTTAGCTTCCACCACTGCCGCAGCTGCCGCCCTTTTGGCCAGCCGGTACCTGTCAGCTGCTTCAGGAGACCCCCGAGCCAACCAGGCTCGATAAGTCTCCTTTTTCAGCCTGACGGCCTCCCTCACCGCTGGTGTCCACCAGCGGGTCCTTGGATTGCCGCCGCGACAGGCACCAGTGACCTTCAGACCACAGCTCCTAACAGCTGCTTCTGCAATGGAGGCTTTGAACATGGACCACTCAGAATCCATGTCCCCAACCTCCCCGGGATGCAGGAGAAACTCTTCCGGAGGTGGGAGTTGAAAACCCTACGGACAGGGTCCTCCGCCAGACGTTCCCAGTTCACCCGCACTACACGTTTGGGTTTACCAGGTCTGTTGTGGAACTTTATTCTATTTGTGAAAATGCAGTAAATGCACATTTTACTGTTTTTTCAGCATATAGACCACATTAGACCAGGTCCAGGTCGAGAACCGCTACACGTAGACTCTTCAAATCTGGACTGAATTATTCTACAGAGCCTGTAGATTCATAAAAACATAGTCTCTGATTTGTGAAAACTTTATTCTATTTGTGAAAATGCAATAAATGCACATTTTACTGTTTTTTCAGCATATAGACCACATTAGACCAGGTCCAGCTTGAGAACCGCTACACTTAGACTCTTCAAATTTAGACTGAATTATTCTACAGAGCCTGTAGATTCATAAAAACACAGTCTCTGATTTGTGAAAACTTTATTCTATTTGTGAAAATGCAATAAATGCACATTTTACTGTTTTTTCAGCATATAGACCACATTAGACCAGGTCCAGGTCGAGAACCGCTACACGTAGACTCTTCAAATCTGGACTGAATTATTCTACAGAGCCTGTAGATTCATAAAACATAGTCTCTGATTTGTGAAAATTTTATTCTATTTGTGAAAATGCAATAAATGCACTTTTAAAATAAAAGCATATCCACCTCAAAGCTAAGCGCTTGTTTTCATTACTGAAAAACCAAGCTCACCTCTCATGTTCTCATCCAGCTGCAGAGAAACACCGATGTCACAGATTTTCACCGTCTCAAAGTTGCCTTTGATGACCACATTGCATGACTTCATGTCGCCGTGCAGCAGCTTCTTCTCATTGTGCAGATACTGTAAAGACAAACAAACACAGCATTCCCACCCGTCAACAGTCGTTTGTGTTGATGTTGTTAAATCAAATTTGAAGATGGCAGATGCTGACAGAAGATGAAAATGTTTTGGGGAAAAAAACCAAAATACGTTGATCTGTAAGTCAAGAAGTTAAAACTAAAAGTTGAATTTAAGCTGAGCAACAATTTCAATACATAGAGCGACACGTGTGACGTTAATTCAATGTAATCTATGCGTTGGCAGCAGGTACACACGTGGACAAAATTGTTGGTACCCCTCAGTTAAAGAAGGAAAAACCCACAATTCTCACTGAAATCACTTGAAACTCACAAAAGTAACAATAAATAAAAATTTATTGAAAATTAAATAATCAAAAACAGCCATTACTTTTGAATTGTTGATTAACATAATTATTTAAAAAAACAAACTAATGAAACAGGCCTGGACAAAAATGATGGTACCTCTATAAAAGATTGAAAACTATTTGACCAGAGTGACATGATTAACTCAGGTGTGTCATTTAATTGACATCACAGGTGTTTCCAAACTCATAATCAGTCAGTCTGCCTATTTAAAGGGAGACAAGTAGTCACCCTGCTGTTTGGTGAAAAGGTGTGTACCACACTGAACATGGACAACAGAAAGCGAAGGAGAGAATTGTCCCAGGACATCCGAAAAAAAATTATAGACAAACATCTTAAAGGTAAAGGCTATAAGACCATCTCTAAACAGCTTGAAGTTCCTGTGACAACAGTGGCTCATATTATTCAGAAGTTCAAGACCCACGGGACAGTAGCCAACCTCCCTGGACGTGGCCGCAAGAGGAAAATTGATGACAAATTGAAGAGACGGATCGTTGGAATTGTATCCAAAGAGCCCAGAGCAACCTCCAAAGAAATTAAAGGTGAACTCCAAGGCCAAGGTACATCAGTGTCAGATCGCACCATTCGTCGTTGTTTGAGCCAAAGTGGACTTCATGGGAGACGACCAAGGAGGACACCACTGCTGAAAAAAACTCATAAAAAAGCGAGACTAGAATTTGCAAAAATGCATGTGACAAGCCACAAAGCTTCTGGGAGAATGTCCTTTGGACAGATGAGACCAAACTGGAGCTTTTTGGTAAGGCACATCAACTCTATGTTCATAGACTCAAAAACCAAGCATACGAAGAAAAGAACACTGTCCCTACGGTGAAACATGGAGGAGGCTCAGTAATGTTTTGGGGCTGCTTTGCTGCATCTGGCACAGGGTGTCTTGAAAGTGTGCAAGGTAGGATGAAATCTGAAGACTATCAGGCATTCTGGAGAGAAATGTGCTGCCTAGTGTCAGAAAGCTTGGTCTCAGTCGCAGGTCATGGGTCTTCCAACAGGACAACGATCCAAAACACACAGCCAAAAACACCCAAGAATGGCTGAGAGAAAAGCGTTGGACTATTCTAAAGTGGCCTTCTATGAGCCCAGATCTGAATCCCATTGAACATATGTGGAAGGAGCTGAAACATGCCATTTGGAGAAGACACCCATCAAACCTGAGACAACTGGAGCTGTTTGCTCATGAGGAGTGGGCCAAAATACCTGTTGACAGCTGCAGAACGCTCATTGACAAATACAGAAATCGTTTAATTGCAGTGATTGCCTCAAAAGGTTGTGCAACAAAATATTAAGTTATGGGTACCATCATTTTGTCCAGCCCTATTTCATTAGTTTGTTTTTTTAAATAATTATGTTAATCAACAATTCAAAAGTGATGGCTGATTTTGATTATTTAATTTTCAATAAATTTTTATTTATTGTTACTTTTGTGAGTTTCAAGTGATTTCAGTGAGAATTGTGGGTTTTTCCTTCTTTAACTGAGGGGTACCAACAATTTTGTCCACGTGTGTAGATGAATCACCTGCAGGCTGCGGGCCACATGCAGCGCCACTTTCTCTATGTTGGCGGCAGGGAAAGCCTTCAGACTGTCCTTCCTCTTCTCTATCACATCATTGAGGGATTGCTCTCCTCCGTACTCCATGGCCAGACATTTGGAGCCGTCTTTAGCCGTGGCAAAGGCACGGAAACCTTAATGTTGAAGCAAGAAACACAGAATTACCACCAGAAATGTAACGCAGCATCACAAGCTGATTGACCTTGGCAGAATGTAATGGAATCAATGTGAAATAAGTCACATTTTATAACAACAGCCAACATGAGATGCGTCTTGGTGAGGAATGTCAAAAACGTACAAAATAGCCCTTGCTTTGAAGTTTGCCGTTTGCTGTCAAATTTATCTAAATTGCAAATTTGCCCACTTTTTGTTCTGTACATTTTAAAACCGATGAAACATATGAAAAAATAAAAACAAGTTGATAGTGAACTGTGGGATCCAGTAAAATGTCAAATACAACTATGTTACTATACTACCTGCTGTAATGAGACGTGAAATGTTGGGATGCCTTGACAACAATCAGTCTACGGTGCGTACCTAAAATAAAGCATCGACTTGCTGCTCTAGTTAACCTTTTCTTGGACATTTAAGTCTGGAATTTACAATTTAATATAATACTATTTTGACATGGAAAAATAATATTTAAGGTGACTTCAGGAGCCTGCTAGCCTAGCCGCGCTAGACAACCCACAGCAACGAATTTAATTCTCTGCCAGGGTGGGTCTAGTTACCCTCCATAAGGCTCGAGGCTGGATGCTCCTAAAACTGGCCGGACCAATCACCATGAAGTGTAGAGTCAGAAGGCGGGCATAACTAATTTACGACAGAGGCGCGACGATTCTGACAGAAACAACCGGCGCACAATAAACAGTTATCTTTCGACTCGGCTTTGGCCACAGCCCTTAAAGATTTGAAGCTAAAATTCAACTTGAAAGATAAACAAAGGACGGCACTGAAGTGTTTCATTGAGAAGAAAGACGTATGTGGACTTATGCCGACGGGATATGGCAAATCCTTAATATACCAGTTGGCTCCGCTGGTTGGGAAGCTAATGGGACTTAGCCACAATCCGCCGGCGCTCGAGGAACTACGTCAGCCTATTCGTTGCGCTGATTGGTTGTATACCTACCCAATTGCTGCAGAGTGATTTGAAAGACAACCTTTTAGCCCGCCTCCCTCCCTGTCAAGCGGTCCTAGACCCTTGTGCCTTCAGAACATGGGTCTAGCAGGGCTAGGCTAGGGGCCTGCAGCACAAGGCCAAAATTAGTTAAGCTCTCTACATAAACTGCCTGAAGGTCTCATGTTCAATTGAGTGACTGTTTTTAGATTTATTGTTGCAGGTTTAACGTTGTGACAAGTTCGCTGTCCGTGGGTCCACTCAATACACACACACGCCTTGGTTGTCGAGGGAATATTGTTTATTACTTCACGATTCAATGTATACCACAGTCCGGTACGCAGCCTCCGCTGTCACCCAGTCCACGCAGCCTCCGCTGTCACTCAGTCCACGCAGCCTCCGCTGTCACCCAGTCCACGCAGCCTCCGCTGTCACCCAGTCCACGCAGCCTCCGCTGTCACCCAGTCCACGCAGCCTCCGCTGTCACTCAGTCCACGCAGCCTCCGCTGTCACTCAGTCCACGCAGCCTCCGCTGTCACTCAGTCCACGCAGCCTCCGCTGTCACTCAGTCCACGCAGCCTCCGCTGTCACTCAGTCCACGCAGCCTCCGCTGTCACTCAGTCCACGCAGCCTCCGCTGTCACTCAGTCCACGCAGCTTCCACTGTCTCTCCGCTGCTCCTCTCATCTCTGTCTGCCCGACTTTTATCCTCCGCTCCGGCTGCTACTGCGGAGATAATCAGGTCAGCCGATTACCACCACCTGTGTCAATTACCTTGACGCTGCCTCCACACCTCTCTCTCCTGCAGCTGAGCTCTCCCACGCCCATCGCCACATATCCCCACCGCCCGACTTAGGCCGGGGAGCCATCCGGCCTAACCAACTCCCCCACCGGCTCCAAGGAGCGGGAGAGGAAGTCAGCCACGGCCATCTGCGCCCCCGGCCTATGAATCACTGTGAACTTAAAAGGCTGTAGAGCTAGATACCACCGTGTGATTCGGGCGTTGGTATCCTTCATGCGATGGAGCCATTGGAGAGGGGCGTGGTCCGAACAGAGGGTGAATGGGCGTCCCAGGAGGTAGTAGCGCAGGGCCCCGACCGCTCACCTGATTGCCAGGCACTCTTTCTCTACCGTGCTGTAGCGAGCCTCCCTCTCAGACAACTTGCGGCTGATGTAAACTACAGGGCGGTCGACGCCCTGCACCTGCTGGGACAAAACGGCCCCCAGCCCTCTGTTCGACGCATCAGTCTGCAGGAAAAAAGGGAGAGAGAAGTTAGGTGTGTAGAGGAGTGGCTCCCCACAGAGGGCCTGCTTTATTCTCTCAAACGCCCGCTGGCACTGCTCCGTCCACTGGACCGGATCTGAGGCACTCTTCCGGGTCAGGTCGGTCAAGGGGCTGGCCAGGTCCGAGAATTTAGGTATGAACCGCTGATAGTAGCCCGCCAGCCCCAGGAACCGCCGTACCTCTTTTTTGGACTTGGGCTGCGGACAGGCTGCGATCGCTGCTGTCTTATCCACCTGTGGGTGCACCTGCCCGCCGCCCAAGTGGTGACCCAGATACCGTACCTCCCTCCGTCCAACCGCGCACTTCTTCGGGTTGGCCGTCAGCCCCGCCTGTCTCAAGGACTCCAGCACCGCGGCCACCTGCCGCACATGCGCCGCCCAGCTGTTACTATGGATGATAACATCATCCAGGTAGGCGGCCGCATATGCTGCGTGCGGCCGCAGCACCTTGTCCATGAGACGCTGGAACGTGGCTGGGGCTCCGAACAACCCGAACGGAAGCGTCACGAATTGGTACAAACCGTACGGAGTGGAGAAGGCCGTTTTTTCCTTGGACTCCGGTGACAGGGGAATCTGCCAGTAGCCCTTGGTCAAATCCAGTGTGGTGAAGAAACGCGCAGTGCCCAGCCGATCCAGGAGCTCGTCGACCCTTGGCATGGGATAGGCATCAAATCGTGACACGTCATTCACCCTGCGGTAGTCCACACAGAACCGTATAGACCCATCCTTCTTGACGACAAGAACAATGGGGCTACACCAGGCACTGTTTGACTCTTCTATCACTCCCATCTCTAGCATTGCTTTCAATTCCTTCTGAACTAATTTTCTCTTATGTTCAGGCAGTCTGTAAGGTCGTGAAAAAACCCTCACGCCTCGGGGGGTCTCGATGTGGTGCTGTATGAGGTCTGTACGCCCTGGCAGGGGGGAAAACACGTCAGCAAACCGCTCCTGCAACATGGCAATGTCGGCTTTTTGGGACTGCGAGAGGTGGTTTTCAACGGGGAGTGAGGTGGAATTGCCCGGCTTTGGAACCTCAGGCCCTAACTCGTCTCTCTCTTCAACTACAGTCACCAAAGAAGCCGACTCCGCCTCTCTCCATGCTTTTAGGAGGTTGAGGTGGTAAACCTGTGTTGCTTCTCCCCTGTCAGAGCGTGCCACCTCATAATCCACCTCCCCTACTCGTCGTGTGACCACGAAGGGCCCTTGCCACTTGGCGAGTAATTTCGAGCTAGAAGATGGAAGTAATACAAGTACTTTTTCTCCCGGTGAAAATTGTCTGAGCTTTGCCCCTCTGTTGTACAGGCGTTGTTGTCGTTCCTGGGCCTTGAGCAAATTCTCACGTGAAAGCTGTCCCAGTGATTGGAGTTTTGCTCTAAGGTCCAGGACGTACTGTATTTCATTCTTACTTGGGCTTGGACCTTCCTCCCAGTTTTCTTTAACCAGGTCCAAAACCCCACGTGGCTTCCTGCCAAACAGCAGTTCAAAGGGAGAAAATCCCGTGGAGGCCTGGGGCACCTCCCGCACTGCAAACAACAGAGGGTCCAGCCATTTATCCCAATTGCTGCTCTCCTCGTGAATGAACTTACGAATCATGTTCTTCAAGGTCTTATTCAGACGCTCCACCAGACCATCGGTCTGTGGGTGGTACACACTTGTCCGAATAGACTTGATGCCCAATAATTCGTAAAGTTCCCGAAGTGTTCGTGACATAAACGAGGTGCCCTGGTCAGTCAGAATCTCTTTGGGGATTCCAACTCGGGAGATGACCTGAAACAGTGCTTGTGCAACACTCTTTGCAGAGATGGTGCGCAACGGCACTGCTTCGGGATATCGTGTTGCGTAATCCACTAGGACTAACACAAACCGATATCCTCGTGCGCTCCGGTGAAATGGCCCGATGAGGTCCATACCAATTCTTTCAAATGGAACCTCTATCAATGGTAATGGGTGCAAAGGCGGCCGTGGGATGGCCGGTTGGTTAACCAACTGGCATTCAGGACAAGACGCACACCACCGGCGTACGTCTTCCCGAATGCCAGGCCAATAGAATCGGGCCATGACCCGGTCGAGTGTTTTTTCATACCCCATGTGACCAGCCATTGGGTTGAAATGTGCCGCCTGGAAAACTGTTTCCCGGCGGCCCCTTGGCACCAACAATTGGGTGGCTATATTCTGCGTCTGAGTGTCACGAGTCACTCTGTATAATCTGTCTCTGATTAATGAAAAGTGTGGATATGCAGGTGCTGTGCCCGGGTGCACCAACTGACCATCAATCTTTATCACTTGGTCGAAAGCTGAGCGCAGTGTGTCATCCCGAGACTGTTCCAGAGGAAGATCTTCCATGGGGTGTATGACAGGAACCCGCGGAGCCTCCTGACGAGGCCCCTCGGGATCCCCCTCCCCGTCTGCAGTGTCGGACAACCTCGCATCACCACTGAGCACAGCACACATATCACACGTCCCTACCGCTCGTGAACGCACTCCCACACATTTCCCCACTGCCCCCTGGAACCCAGGCCAATCCGTACCCAAAATAAGGGGGTGCGTAAGGCGGGAGCTAACCGCGGCCTTGATGATATGCTTTTTTCCCTTGAATCTAACTTCCACTGGCACAACAGGATATTTGTGAACATCCCCATGTACACACCTTATCCTCACCCAGGATGCCTCCACCAATGCCCCGGGTCGAACCAGGTTTTGGTGAATCAGGGACTGTCCACAGCCCAAATCCACCATAGCCCGATGTACACCCCCCTGGATCCTTACCGGAACGCTGTATGTCCCTCCCGGACCGGGAGAGGGTGCTGGCGTGCCGGCAACCCGAACCACCTGGCCGACCTCCATGAGCGGACACTCCCGTCGGAAGTGGCCAGGCTGCCCACACCGCCAGCACTCCTGTCCTGACGTTTGAGGAGCCCCCGGTGGGTTGGAAACAGCGTCAGCAGCAGCCGGAGCCTGGTGTGGAAGAGAAGCAAAAGAGAGGTTAGTACGGGGCACCGGAACCGGAGGCGTCAGTGAACGTGGCGCCGATGTCAGCGCAGCCAGGGTTTTCCTGCGTGGCGCTGGTGTCGGTCGCATTCCGGGAGGTGCCCGTCCTTGGCCTCCCGACTGGACCGCCAGGTGATCCTCGGCCAGCGTCACTGCTGCCCTCAGATCGGCCGGGCGATGATACCTCACCCAGTTGCTCGTCTCCCCTGGCAAACCCTCGATGAACTGCTCCACCACAATCTTCTCCAGAAGCCGACTCTCCTCCGCGGTCTCCCCCGGCAGCAGCCACCTGGTTGCCGCGTCCTTCACCTGCTGGGCAAACACAAACGAGCGGTCGCCCGCCCCCAGCCGAGCGCCCCGGAAACGGCGCCGGTGGTCCTCAGGCGAGAGGCCCGTCCTGTCCAGCACCGCCTTCCTGACATCAGCGAAATTCCTCCGGGCCGCCGCCGGCAGGCTGATCGCTGCCGTCTGGGCCTCCCCCGTCAGTAGGGGAAGCAGCCGCACCGCCCACTCCGCCTGCGGCCATCCACACGCCACCGCCGTGGCCTGGAACATGTCCAAAAACGACTGCGGGTCATCCTCCGCCGTCATCCTTTGCAGAGACAGCCCGGAGATGGAGGAGGAGGAGGAGGAGCCCGGCGATCCCCCCGGTCGAGACAACAGCTGCTCCAAGACGCGGGTCTGCCTCTCCGTCTGTTGGTGCAGCGCCTCCAGGTGCCGCCGATTCGCCGCTGCCTGGTCGGCGTGCATTGCCGCCAAGTCCCGGAGCATCTGGGCCAGCACAGCCACGGGCTGCACCGGCTCCGCCGGAGGCGCAGACATCCCCGTGTATCAAGTGCCGGTTGGGCGCCAATGTGACAAGTTCGCTGTCCGTGGGTCCACTCAATACACACACACGCCTTGGTTGTCGAGGGAATATTGTTTATTACTTCACGATTCAATGTATACCACAGTCCGGTACGCAGCCTCCGCTGTCACCCAGTCCACGCAGCCTCCACTGTCACTCAGTCCACGCAGCTTCCACTGTCTCTCCGCTGCTCCTCTCATCTCTGTCTGCCCGACTTTTTATCCTCCGCTCCGGCTGCTACTGCGGAGATAATCAGGTCAGCCGATTACCACCACCTGTGTCAATTACCTTGACACTGCCTCCACGCACCCCTCCACACCTCTCTCTCCTGCAGCTGAGCTCTCCCACGCCCATCGCCACAAACGTGTCATTTGGTTTTAAAATACAGCTTCTTATAAATAGAGGGAGAGTTTATCAATAAATGAATACATACAGATAATAAGACACAATTTATTTGATTTCAGATTATTCCATTCTCTACAGGATGTTTAAGTGTTGATGCTTTTACATTCTTATTTCATAACTGCAGCTCAGGTACTGTGAAATATTACAACACTTAACATTAGAAATGCAACATTTCAGTCAGACAGACTTCATCAGGCACTGGTTACTTTTCTCTTCTTCTCTTGGGTCATTTCTATCTTGGAATCAGACGTCACTTAGTTTTACACTAAAGAACCTTAATATATCCCACACCTGTTCATGTCTTGGCCTTACTTTAACAAACAGAAATGATTTCAGGAGTTTCTACATCTGATTCTTGTCTTCTGATAGCAACATATTGTTTCCATTTAATCTGGCAAAATATCACTTTTACTGTCGCTACTCACGGTCCGGACAGCGTCACATCTAATTGAAAATCATAGCTGACGGTAATCCAAGTGTTTGCAGAACCAGCTGACCACCAGCTCATTTATTCAAAATGGCAGATTTTTAGCTAGCTTCATTAAACATTCTCCTGATTGTCCTTCTTGCTCCACATTTCCATGTTTCTTTTTTTGCTAAGTAATAACTTCCCAGTGTAAAAGGGTAGAGAAAGAACTTCATCATATGGAGTCTCGTCTTACCAACAATGTTTGGGTGATTGATTCCCTTCAGGACTTCCGCCTCCTCATTGAGGCGCTGCTGGTAAACAGCCACCTGTTTGGCTGCACATTTACTGTTGATCTTCTTAACAGCCCAAGGTGACGCATTCAGCTTTTCCATCCTAGGATGAAATTGATCAATAACCCCGTGTCAAGGTGCGTTGCATTATTACTAATACAGGCACACACAAACAAACATCAAAATCAGCATATGCTGCAGCTTGAAAAAAAATATAGCACTTTTAAACAAATTGTAGATGGATTTTCAAAGGTATACCAAAGCTAAAGTTGCACACGATCAATTTTAAAAGCTGATTATTTTGTTGTTAATTTGATGATTGCTTTATTGTAAATGCCCACAGTTCATTCATTGTCCCATCCTGGCCGGCTGCAACTAACAAATATTTTAATTTTTGATTGATATGGGAGAAATTTGCTTGAACATTTGGTTTGATAAATTGCACGAAGTAGTAAAAATAGTAAAGCAGTTCCTCAAAGCTAAAAGAAGCGTCCTAAAATCGTTAGTTTTACACACGTGGACAAAATTGTTGGTACCCCTCAGTTAAAGAAGGAAAAACCCACAATTCTCACTGAAATCACTTGAAACTCACAAAAGTAACAATAAATAAAAATTTATTGAAAATTAAATAATCAAAAACAGCCATTACTTTTGAATTGTTGATTAACATAATTATTTAAAAAAAACAAACTAATGAAACAGGCCTGGACAAAAATGATGGTACCTCTATAAAAGATTGAAAACTATTTGACCAGAGTGACATGATTAACTCAGGTGTGTCATTTAATTGACATCACAGGTGTTTCCAAACTCATAATCAGTCAGTCTACCTATTTAAAGGCAGACAAGTAGTCACCCTGCTGTTTGGTGAAAAGGTGTGTACCACACTGAACATGGACAACAGAAAGCGAAGGAGAGAATTGTCCCAGGACATCCGAAAAAAAATTATAGACAAACATCTCAAAGGTAAAGGCTATAAGACCATCTCTAAACAGCTTGAAGTTCCTGTGACAACAGTGGCTCATATTATTCAGAAGTTCAAGACCCACGGGACAGTAGCCAACCTCCCTGGACGTGGCCGCAAGAGGAAAATTGATGACAAATTGAAGAGACGGATCGTTGGAATTGTATCCAAAGAGCCCAGAGCAACCTCCAAAGAAATTAAAGGTGAACTCCAAGGCCAAGGTACATCAGTGTCAGATCGCACCATTCGTCGTTGTTTGAGCCAAAGTGGACTTCATGGGAGACGACCAAGGAGGACACCACTGCTGAAAAAAACTCATAAAAAAGCCAGACTGGAATTTGCAAAAATGCATGTTGACAAGCCACAAAGCTTCTGGGAGAATGTCCTTTGGACAGATGAGACCAAACTGGAGCTTTTTGGTAAGGCACATCAACTCTATGTTCATAGACTCAAAACCAAGCATACGAAGAAAAGAACACTGTCCCTACGGTGAAACATGGAGGAGGCTCAGTAATGTTTTGGGGCTGCTTTGCTGCATCTGGCACAGGGTGTCTTGAAAGTGTGCAAGGTAGGATGAAATCTGAAGACTATCAAGGCATTCTGGAGAGAAATGTGCTGCCTAGTGTCAGAAAGCTTGGTCTCAGTCGCAGGTCATGGGTCTTCCAACAGGACAACGATCCAAAACACACAGCCAAAAACACCCAAGAATGGCTGAGAGAAAAGCGTTGGACTATTCTAAAGTGGCCTTCTATGAGCCCAGATCTGAATCCCATTGAACATATGTGGAAGGAGCTGAAACATGCCATTTGGAGAAGACACCCATCAAACCTGAGACAACTGGAGCTGTTTGCTCATGAGGAGTGGGCCAAAATACCTGTTGACAGCTGCAGAACGCTCATTGACAAATACAGAAATTGTTTAATTGCAGTGATTGCCTCAAAAAGTTGTGCAACAAAATATTAAGTTATGGGTACCATCATTTTTGTCCAGCCCTATTTCATTAGTTGTATGTTGTATTAGTTGTTGTGTGTGTTGTATCTACTTCAGATGCGCTGCTTTGGATAAAAGCGTCTGATAAATGAAACTGTTGAATTGCAGTGAACAGCATACGACACAAGGGAGAACCAAAACAGGCAACAATGCATAATAGTTGGTTATGTTGCACAGCTCAGGTTGGAGCATCTCTAATGACTGACCACACACACACTGAGGATTTCAAATCTGCACTTTTCATTCTGGAACAATCTACAAGACCGAAACACTTAAACTGCTCCTCCTATTGTAACCAAATCTAACTTTTCTGCCTGGAACACATCCAGGGACTGAATGCATCCTGTAATCTAGGACAAGGATGCAGCATGAGCAGGAATTAATCAGAATAGAACAGAATAGCTACTTTATTGTCAACCGCAACAGACACTAGTTGGTGCACATTATGACTGAATTTCAGATACAATCTGTTAATGTTAGTGTATTTACTCCAAGTAAACACTCAACCAGCAGTATGTTCAAATACTGTGCAGTTTTAAGATGGAGTCCAGGTGTTTGTGAGAAACCAGTGGTTTGAAAGCACATTTTTTAAACTAATTTAGTTTGAGAACCATAACACATGCTCTCCAAAAATAAGTATAAAAGGAAGGGTGCATTATGTTACACTTTAAAACAAACAGAGTTCTGTTGTGTTCCTTTGTTTTTTATTTGAGGATCTCTCTTTTTGCAGTTGATCAGATCAACCATGTGGTCCCAGTGTGAAGGAAAAAAACTTCCTGTTGTTGGGAAGTTTTAAAAACCTTCTGGTTGGGTTGAGGGTAGAGAGGAAGGAGAGAACATGAAGACTTTGGAGGTCGCTGAGGCCGACAACAGCAGATCAGAAACATGCAGCTCCAGATCCAGAGAAACCTGCAGAGGACAAAACACAAAGTCAGTGACATACAAAGGTGGCGTCTAACTGTTTGAAGACATAAAGAGGAGAGGAGAGAGGAGAGAGGAATACATCATGTGAAATCCTCCAGCAGCCTGGGTTGGAAAATGAACATTTTGAGAAAAAACTGAGTGTAACAATGAGCTAAATGCAGTTAAAGCTGTCATTCACAGCATCTGCATGGATATTTAAGTCACCTGTTATAATGACTGTCTGTACTAAGACTAAATTAGTGAAGAACTCTGAAAATTCAGATAGAAATTCTGAGGGAGAGGCAGGTGGGAGATGAACAACTAACAGAACTTAGAGACATTACAAAGGTGAACTGCAGAGATGGTGCATTTTAGTGTTCAAAGTCACCTTTTCATTTGGTTATTGATCTGATCTTTCATAAGATCGGGGGTCTTGGAGAGATGGCTCTAAAGACAGCAAAAAGAGAGAAAACTTTAATGGACTCAGATAAATAATTACATCTGAGCTAAATGACTTCACATACTCATATTAACATTAAGTTTCTAATTAGCCAGTCTATTTGATAAACTTACCTTGTGTTAATTGCATGGTCTCACGAGTCATGCACTGGTCCTGGATCTGCCTCCCGTCATCTCTGGTCCATCCTGTCTGAATCTGCTTGATGTCGTTGAAGCACCAATTCTTTAAAAAAAAGAGAGAGAGATACAGATGTATTTTTCAATTGATTCTGACATCACTACATTTTGTCAGACTGTGATGTGCTACATACTAAATCCCTGCAGTGTCTGTTGGCTCATTCTTTCTTTTCACATTTAAATTACCAGTGCATCCGGTAAAATCTCAATAAAGTTTCTTCTCCTCACAGGGCGGTCGTCGTCTCTGGCTTCATCTCTGTTGGGGCTCGGTCACTCGTCTTCAAATCGTCTTTGGGGTCGTCCTTGTCTTGGTCTTGGGTCCCGAGATCATCAGTCTGAAAGAAATCAAAAAGAAAAACGCGGCAGAATCTTGTCGACGTGTGTTATTGTTGAGATTTCAAAAATATTAGATATATGAATGCAAAGTCAAAATCCAAAACTCACCGTTTCATGCAGCAGCATTCACAGGGATCCTTACGTACCTCTCCTGGAAACTTCCCTCTGGCAGCGAGACTTTCACCCTCACACTACACTTACTATCTTAAATAACACATTTAACCACCCCTTTTAATCCCAGTGTGACTCTCCTGAACTGTGATCTTGTCACTGTGGACTCCACTGTGGGTCCAGGGTGGGATACAGACGCACATGTTGCTTCTCTGTGACATGCCGTCTGCATCCTGTTCACCTTCTGACAGAGCGGAGCTTCACTGTGAGGGGGGGGCATCACAGGAGGTTTCCCACAATGCCCCCCAGATCCGCCCACACCTCTGACGGGCACCCTGACAAGAGTCCCACCGACAAGAACCGAGCTCAGACAGAATCACACAAAATACAGTCGAAGAAAATTCATCCAAATAAAGTTGGAATAGATCTGATCAGACATAATCACAAGAGATTCATTCAAATAAAAACTGACCAGATCACATCCAGAAAATCACACGTAGCTAAAATGTTTAAAACAAAACGGGGTAAATTTAATGAAATGAAAGGTTTGTGAACCTTCTTACCTGGAGGTTGGCTGGCAGGAAGTCCAGCAGCCCTCTTAGGTAAGGCAGGAGGCATCTGAGGAGAGAAACTCGCACACTGGTTAGAAAAAAATGCTAAGAGAGGACCTCCTGCATGTTTGTCAGCATTCTGTATGTTTGTCAGGAGGTCCCTCAACAGAAAAACTTGGAGGGGAAGAAGAGTCCTCCGATATCCTGCAACTCCAAGGGAGGGGAGAAAAAGAAGGGTGAGAGGGGGAGGAGGGGGAGTAGATAGGAGAGAGGGGGAAAGGGAGAAAAAGAAGAGGGGTTTTTTGTTTTGTTTTTTAGAAAAAGAAGAGTTTTTTGAGAAAAAGAAGAGTTTTTTTTAGAAAAAGAAGAGTTTTTTGAGAAGTTTTTTTCTTTTTTTGAGAAAATTTTTTTAATTTTTTTGAGAAAAAGAAGAGTTTTTTTTAGAAAAAGAAGAGGGTTTTTTGTTTTTTGTTTTTAGAAAAAGAAGAGTGAGAAGATCAGGAGGAGGAGGGGTTAGGAGAGAGAGGCCGAGGAATGGGAGAAGAAGAGTGAGAGGGGGAGGAGGGACGAACGAGTGGGAGAAGAATGGGAGAAAAAAAGAATCGGAGGAGGAGAAGGAGGACGAGGAGTCCTCAGGGAGGGACAGGTGAAGAGGAAAGGAAGGAGAGATGGGGGGAGGAGAAGGAGGAGGAGAGATGGAGTGAGGGAGGGCAGAAAAAGCAGAGCAAGAGGGGGAGGAGGGGACAGGGTGGGAAGAGGAAAAGATGCAGGGAAAAAGAATAGAGGAGAGAGGAGAGAGGGGGGAAGAAGAGCGAGGACGCTTGGAGGGAGGGGGGAGGAGGAAGAGGGGGAGGAAGAGGAGAGAGGAGAGGGGGAGGGAGACAAGCGAGGACGCTTGGAGGGAGGGGGGGAGGAGGAGGGAGCGCATGGTGGAGGTGAGGGTGTGCTGTACCTTGGAGAGTCGCTGGGGTCCGACGTCCGCTGGAAACAGAAACAAAAACAACATTTCAACACAGACTCAGGAAACTGGAGCAAAGAGGTGAAGCTGCTCAAAGAGGGACGCTCAGGAGAACCTCAGAGGAACTCAGAGGAGAACATGTTGCTGCACCCCGAGTCTCTGATCGACTCCAGCTTCAGGGTTTCAGGAAGATGCTTCACATTTCTGCTCAGAGACTAATCCAGAAAGAAAACTTCTCAACTAAAATCCTCACTTTGTTTATCTTTAGTCAGCAGAGACTAAAAACTCACAGCTCTGCAACGTCACAAACCAGCTCTCATGAATGCTCCTCGTTTTACTTCTCCATCATTTCACTTATTTTAACTCCAAATTCCATAAATACCATGCATCAAAATGCAAAACACTAAATCTGTTTTACAAAAATGATCTTTTAACAATAATAATACAGTAAACAACTGTGAATATAGATTAAAATATCTGTAAAGTATTTAAATTATAATACTATTAAAGTAGAACCAAAATAATAATTATTGTATTACAGATTATATTTTCTGAAATACTACTACTACTACATAATAATAATAATAATAATAATGTTTTACAAAATAAATACAGATATTTGCTGTTCTTTTTCACTTGGACAATACACTATTCCATTATTCTTTAACAATGATAATACAGTAAACCACTGTGAATATGGGTTAAAAAATAATGGAAACCACAGGAAACATCTGTGATGTATTTAAATAAAAATTATATTAAAATAACCGTAATAATAATCAACTCTGGCTTCCTCCCACAGTCCAAAAATATGCTGAGGTTAATTGATTACTCTAAATTGCCAGTGTCATCAGAGTATTTCTGAATGTGGCAGGACTCAGTGCTGTATTTGAAGTCAGATGTACACAGAATGAATGGAGCCATTGTTCCTTGTACAGCCCCAGTACTACTCATTTCATACTGTTTGTCTGTATATGTAGCCCTGCGACAGACTGGCGACCTGTCCAGGGTGTCCCCTGCCTTCCCCCGAGTCAGCTGAGATAGGCTCCAGCACCCCCCGCGACCCGAGTGAGGATAAAGCGGTGTATAGAGAATTTTTAAGTAACCAATTAACCTCAGCATATTTTTGGACTGTGGGAGGAAGCCGGAGTGCCCGGAGAAAACCCACGCATGCACAGGGAGAACATGCAAACTACCATTAGCATTTACTATTTGATTTCCATCCCCAATGTACACATTTTTTCTTGTAGCTAACAGCAAATATTTGTAAATTAACTATATTTTGCCGATTTAAATACAGTGAAAATAACATACATTTAGTGCCAATTGTTGTGAAATAATAATAACAATGATTAGTGTTTATAAAAATACATATTTTTGATGTGGATATTACACGTGCACGTTCTGACGTCGGGACGTTTCCCCTCGCGACGCTTCTTCAAATACTTCCATCGTCATGGTTACCAAAGATACACATTTCTTAGTGTTTTATGAAATATGGGCCAGTCGCCATCTTGCTTTTTAATTTCTGAAGCCAAATTATACAGAACCGGGTATCTTCTTGCTGCAAGGCGAAAGTGCCAACCACTACTCCAATGTGCAGCCACATTGTGAAATAACAAATATCAATTTATAAAATGCAGATTTTTGACGTTTTTCATAGTGAACATGTAAATTATTCATTTTACTGGTCTCGGCACATTTAAATCAATATCCACATCATGATAAACTGAATGTTTGATCGGAAACCTTAAAAAGAGGCTCCGAGGACCTTCAATGCTTCACACACAACTGATCATATTTGGAACATTTTATGAGAAATGGACCAGCAGCCATTTTCCACCGAACTTTCCATGTTAAACTAGAAACGCACTCGGAGAGCGCAGACCTTCGCCAGGCCATCTGTTTGTCTGTCTGTCTGTCTGTCTGTTAACATAACTCGAAAAGTCATGGACGGATTTTCACCATTTTTTACAGAATGGCCGGAAGCCCAAAGTAACAATCTATTAGATTTTGGAGGTGATCCGGATCACCGTCTGGATCCAGGATTTTTTTTGAAGGACTGTACAATTTTGAGAGATGCCATCTCTCAAAATTGTACAGACGGTGATCCGGATCACCTCCAAAAACTAATCGATTGTTACTTTTGGCCTTCCGGGCATTCTGTAAAAATCTGGTGAAAATCCCTCCATGACTTTTTGAGTTATGCTGTTAATTATCAGACAAACAGACAAACTCCGATGATTACATAACCTCCTGGCGGAGGTAACAAAATAACAGTTTTATCTACACATTCTCCTGTACGGTTATACAGCAAAACACAGTGTTCAGAGAAGATCAGCTGATGAGAAAACATGAAAATAATTTTCTTACCTTCATGTTGACAGTCCAAATGCAAAATGGAAAGTTCGAACGTCAACAGGCCTTTTGTAGGTGCGCGTCACCTTCTGTTGCCATGATTTAAAAGATGCACTGTGCTTGACCAGTTCTGATCTGCAGCTAAAACAATCGTCCATGTTGTCCATTTCTGTTTCGCTTTTCCACGTATGCGCACGAGTTTCCATCGCCTGTCAGAGATGTGTGGAGCCTCAAAGCTACCTGAACCTTTTCTGACAAGATCCGCCTCTGATTGAAGCATCTTAGTGAGAACAAGATCCTGAAAAGCAAATTATTGCACGAAAATCATCTTATAGTCCTTCTAATAACACAGTTCAAGCAGTGCTGCGTAATTTTGTGCTTAATGGCCGCTTACCTTAATGAAATTCTCCTGGCAGCTCTGATGGATCTCGGGATTCATCCACAGAAGATTAAATACAAATAAATAAACCCTATAAACCCAGAATCATTGTGGAACAGAGACTGAATATCAGGGCCAGAGTGGGATTCATGTTCAGCCCTGGAGTTTCAGGCCCACTTTAGATCACGACCTATTAATGTGGGAATATTTATTTACTTTGATTTTCTTTATTTGCATGATTATTTGGTGTGTGGTTTCCTTATATTTTGTTGTGAAATTATTTGTTTGATTTCTGTGTTGGTTTGCCAAATTGCATGCCTTGTGTTGCTTTTCTTTGTATATTTCTTTTTTTTTTTCTGGATGGGTTCAGGTCACGCCCACTGCCTGCCTGTGTGTGCCGGGAACAGAGACTGTGAACATTGGTTGAGCGCACCTGGTGCCAATCAGTTTGATTACGCAGGACAGAATCTGGGGCAATGACAGCAAACAAAAGAGATAATCAACAGCAGAGAGGGGGAGCCGCAGGGCGAGCGGCGGAGAGGCAGCGGTGAACGGCAGCAAGACAGGCAACAGGGCAGAAGCGACGCTGAATGGCGGTGTGTAACGAGCAACATGGCAGACTACTAGGCTGAACAAGGGCGCACAGCACCGGCACCAAGCCAGGACGAACAGAGAGAGAGAGAGACGCACGGGAGCCACGAAGTGGGGCCAGTTTTGGAACGCACGGCGGTGCTCAACGAGTGTTTGCGCCATACTGGGCGGCTTAGATATAGCCGCTCAGACCCGGTGAGTCACCACACACGGGAGGGATACGCGTGGGTCCTTTACTGCTTTCCCCCACTGGCAGATCCTCTCTTTGTCCCAGGCTCCAGAGCCTGTGTAATCGCGAGGAGCAGCGCCGTGGCCCCGGAGGACTGGAGAAGCTCCCCTGACCCCCCCCCCCCCCCACCAAAGAAGAGGCCCCGCGTGACGAGTCCAGTGGTCACCAATTCCTTAGTGACTTTAAGAACTTTTAGTCTGCTAAATTTTTATTGTTAACACTTATTTGTAGACAAATTTACTGGAACGGAGTAAATTTTGTTTTATCCTCTGCTCACCTCTGGGTTAAGAACCTCTTTTAATCGGGTCCTCGTCCCTTACAAGGTGGCGTGGTCAGCTTTAATTGCTTCTTAATCCAAATTACCCAATTTAAATTCTATTTTAAAAGTTTTAATCTGAATCATACACCCCACTCGGCCTGACATTAATATTAAAATCATGTAACTACATGTTAAGTCTACAATAGCACACTTTTCTGTAAAGCCCTGTAATTCAGTGTATTTTTCTAAAATACTTCCAATTCAGTGCAAGTAAGGGTTGCTTCACAATGTGGATTTATTTCAACATAAGTGCACATCTCCAACATTATTTTTTTACAACACATACTTGTCAACAATATCAGAATCTCTATTCTGTTCAAATAAGTGTTCACAGATATTCAAACCTTAAAATTAATTAAAAGAAAAAATATAAACATTTCATTTTAAAGAAATAAAAATAAAATAAGTGTTGCAGTTTCTAATAACGCTATCGTCCATTTTTCCTCTGCAAGGAAACTGTTCCATCGCAACTTAAATTTCACAGAACATCAGTTAAAGGGCAAATCTCCAACACTACTCTTTACAACATCAGCATGTATGTATGTACATCCTGTGACTGAGGGCGAGCAAATTATCAAAACTATCAACCGACTCATCATCTGTCTCATCCCTAACTTGTGGTTCAGGGTTCTGCTGCTGTGATCAGTCCTTGAGGAGACTCTCCTCCATAGACATAATAAAGAGGAGACGCTGCGGGGGGGACAGAGGGCCCCTCTGGCAACCACCGTGGTTGCCAGGTTAGTCCGAAGCAAGTAATGTTAGATGGCAGTCTGTGGGTCAGACCATCAGACACAGTCAATTCGGGGGCCCCCTAGTGGCGGCGGGGCCCTAAGCAGCCGCTTAATTCGCGTATAGGGAGAGCCGGCCCTGTTTATATGCGTTCTATGATACAAACCACAGTTAGCACTGAACACATGGTGAAAACTTCGTGCAATACGACTTGCTGAGCAGTAAAATTCACATCACTCCTCTGTAGGGAGGTGAGAGATATTGGAAACACACTGCTGGCCTGAATGTACAGGTCCTTCTCAAAAAATTAGCATATTGTGATAAAGTTCAGTATTTTCTGTAATGTACTGATAAACATTAGACTTTCATATATGTTAGATTCCTTACACACAACTGAAGTAGTTAAAGCCTTTTATTGTTTTAATATTGATGATATTGGCCAAAAAGTAAAGAAAAACCAAAAATCCCTATCTCAAAAAATTAGCATATTATGAAAAGGTACTCTAAACGAGCTATTAACCTAATCATCTGAATCAACGAGTTAACTCTAAACACCTGCAAACGATTCCAGAGGCCTTTAAAAACTCCCAGCCTGGTTCGTTACTCAAAACCGCAATCATGGGTAAGACTGCCGACCTGACTGCTGTCCAGAAGGCCATCATTGACACCCTCAAGCAAGAGGGTAAGACACAGAAAGAAATTTCTGAGCGAATAGGCTGCTCCCAGAGTGCTGTATCAAGGCACCTCTGTGGGAAGGAAAAAGTGTGGCAGAAAACGCTGCACTACTACAAGAGGTGACGGAACCCTGAGGAAGATTGTGGAGAAGGGCCGATTCCAGACCTTGGGGGACCTGTGGAAGCAGTGGACTGAGTCTGGAGTAGAAACATCCAGAGCCACCGTGCACAGGCGTGTGCAGGAAATGGGCTACAGGTGCCGCATTCCCCAGGTCAAGCCACTTTTGAACCAGAAACAGCGGCAGAAGCGCCTGACCTTGGCTACAGAGAAGCAGCACTGGACTGTTGCTCAGTGGTCCAAAGCACTTTTTTTGGATGAAAGCAAATTTTGCATGTCATTTGGAAATCAAGGTGCCAGAGTCTGGAGGAAGACTGGGCAGAAGAAAATGCCAAAATGCCTGAACTCCAGTGTCAAGTACCCACAATCAGTGATGGTCTGGGGTGCCATGTCCAGTGGTGGTCCACTGTGTTTTATCAAGGGCAGGGTCAATGCAGCTGGCTATCAGGAGATTTTGGAGCAGTTCATGCTTGCATCTGCTGAAAAGCTTTATGGAGATGAAGATTTCATTTTTCAGCACGACCTGGCACCTGCTCACAGTGCCAAAACCACTGGGAAATGGTTTACTGACCATGGTATTGCTGTGCTCAATTGGCCTGCCAACTCTCCTGACCTGAACCCCATAGAGAATCTGTGGGATATTGTGAAGAGGAAGTTGAGTCACCAGACCCACCACTGTGGATGAGCTTAAGGCCGCTATCGAAGCATCCTGGGCCTCCATAACACCTCAGCAGTGCCACAGGCTGATTGCCTCCATGCCACGCCGCATTGAAGCAGTCATTTCTGCAAAAGGATTCCCGACCAAGTACTGAGTGCATAAGTGAACATAATTATTTGAAGGTTGACTTTTTTTGTATTAAAAACACTTTTCTTTTATTGGTCGGATGGAATATGCTAATTTTTTGAGATAGGGATTTTTGGTTTTTCTTTACTTTTTGGCCAATATCATCAATATTAAAACAATAAAAGGCTTGAACTACTTCAGTTGTGTGTAATGAATCTAACATATACGAAAGTCTAATGTTTATCAGTACATTACAGAAAATACTGAACTTTATCACAATATGCTAATTTTTTGAGAAGGACCTGTACGTAGTGAAGCTCAAAGTCAAGTTAATGTGCCTTTTCTCAACATCGTGCACCCTCCATCAGAAAATCCTGTATTATTCTTAAAAGCCATACAACAGTTAAGAGCCTCTGTTATGCTTACTGCCCATCTCTCTGAACATTTTCTCTTATTTTTCCAGTGTTTGCTGCCATGCTGGTGGTTCCTCTGTCCTACTTCTAGCATTTGCAAACGCCTCGAAATTGTGCTGGGACCTGTGATATTTTGTAAAAATGTTTGTGGTACACGACCAGAGTGTAGGACTTTGTGGTGTCGAGTGGGAAGGTTGTAAATTGTCACTAATTAAACACACAATTTGGATGTTATCATACCATAGAATAGGCATGATCATTCCCATACATGTAGGCAGGTAGAGACATGATCCACCTTCTAGTAGAATCAGGATGTTGTTATCTTTTCTAATTTAGCACTTACAAAGAGGAACAAAATACCACATTTAGAGGCTGGATGAGATGAAGAAGGTATAAATCTGTGAACTTTCATCCAGGAAACTGAAGTCTGAGTGTTGTCTTAGACCATAATTATAGTTTAACTTGTTGAACTGAAGGTTTATTTACATTTTTTTTTTTCAGACAGTGCAAGTTTAGGAACCGAAATTACCATTTAGATTTTTGTTGGGCTGAAAATGCACCCTAAGCCCCATTTTGTGTGCTAATTCACATGACCAGATAGGGTTACTTTGTGTTTATCAATGATCATGATGGATGATAACATGCCTACTGAGTCTACTAGAAGATAGAGGAGGTTCCTGCTGGCCCATATGTGTGGGACACCCTCATGACATTCAAAATGGGTGAACTGAATAGCTCTCACTCAACTCCTCTCTTTCCAAGTGTGTAGGATGACCTAAGGTGTCTGTCACTTCAACGTTAGGATTGCAAAAGGCTCTCTCTTGAGCCAATATTTGGTTTGTCCCTTCTGGGCAGCTGTAGAAACATGGTGACACGACACTCTGTTGAAGAGGCCTACTCCCTTTGCGGATATGAAAGGCTCAGTCTAAGCGAACAAAAAACTGTTTGTAGTTACAGGTGATCATACACAAGTGAAAACATAATTATGAATATCAGATTACGTCTTTGGGGCTGCACAGTGGCTTGGTGGTTAACACTTTTGCCTTGTGGCTGGAAGATCCTCAGTTTGCATCTTGGCCTTCCTGGGATCTTTCTGCATGGAGTTTGCATGTTCTCCCTGTGCATGCGTGGGTTTTCTCCAGGTACTCCAGCTTCCTCCCACAGTCCAAAAATATGCTGAGGTTAATTGATTTCTCTAAATTGCCCGTAGGTGTGATTGTTCGCCTGTGTATGTAGCCCTGTGACAGACTGGCGACCTGTCCAGGGTGTCCCCTGCCTTCGCCCGAGTCAGCTGGGATAGGCTCCAGCACCCCCCGCGACCCTAGTGAGGATAAAGCAGTGTATAGAGAATGGAGGGATATTCATATCATTCATCTTGATTCAATGAACCATTCTGGACTCATGGCTGCTGCTTGGTGCTGGATTTCTTTAGACTCTGAGGGGTGTAGCGGTACTACGTCATGATTTATTGCTCTTGTTATTAATAATTGGGGCACCACCCTAGATCTCTAGGGAAAAATTAATATTAATAAAAAATTAATATTCATAAAAATTTTGATCAATCTCATATCAAAAAGTCTTGAATCCTCGTTTAAATTGACCACGTTCTACACAAAGAAACACAAGACTGTAATTTGGTCTATAATGAGGTATTTATTAACTATTCTATGAAAATAATGACAAGTGAACTATGTACAAGGTAGATATGGTGTGTGTGTGTGTGTGTGTGTGTGTGTGTGTGTGTGTGTGTGTGTGTGTGTGTGTGTGTGTGTGTGTGTGTGTGTGTGTGTGTGTGTGTGTGTGTGTGTGTGTGTGTGTGTGTGTCTGTGTGTGTGGAATGTGGGAGTGTGTGTGTGGTGTGTGCATGTGTGAGAGATGTGGAAGTAGGTGTGAGAGAGAAGGAAATATGGTGAGGATTAGCCAGAGCTAACCTGACGAGGTAATCGGTAATTTGGATTAAGAATTCTAATGATTTGTAAAAGAATAAATTGATTAAATGAATTAATTGACCAAGCGGTTACTACATCACCCATAGAATGGAATCAGAGCAAACTCAGCTGGAGTTATTGAAGTGAACCGTCATGGGGCTGGGACTTGCGGGGCCTTCAGATTATGCGGCACAACCGTCTGGACTTGCCGGTTTGGAGCGGTGTGTCGTCGTTCTGGCCACGCCTAGATGTCCTGCCGCGGGTTGATCGGTTCTATGCAAAGACCTGATCCAGCAGGTCTCCGGAGTTCTCAGTTGAGTGCTTTAAAATGATGGTTCTCAGGCTTTAGCCAAGAAAAATGGGTGTTGATGAAAAACGGTCAAAATTAAGAAAAATAAATGCTGGTTCTGAATCGGTTCTTCAGATTAAAACGAATAACGTTGGTTTAAAATTGAGCAAAATGTCTCCTTAAGTTACAAAAATATTAAGAGATAAATAGTTAACAAACTTAGATGGTGAGGGAATTTCAAAGATAGAAAAAACGCGCTTTAAGTAAGAAAATAATGGGAATCTCTGGTTATGGATTCCTCAGGTAGTGAAGAAAGGGAAGTGAAGCGGGCAAGAGAGGGGTAAGAGGCGGTAAGAGGCAAGAGAGAAGAGTTGGTAAGAGAGCGATGATGTGGGCTACGGCTGACTTTATCTGTGGGTCCAGCTAAGGGGAGGACCTGGGCGGAGAGAGAGAACTTTTAGGCGCGAGTCTGGTGGAATTTGGAATCTCTTTGTTCTCACAGAGTAGAGAAGAAAGAGGAATCCAGAATGGATTAAAATATGATATTAAACGCGCAAAACACGATCTGTCTATCCCACCATATTCAGTTGTGTGAAAGTGAAATGTGTAGATTAATACATATGTTCATATGATGTGAATCATTTCATTCATAACTATATGTTTATGTTTATGACATTAAAAATATGTATCACAGTGAGAATATAACAACAAGTCAGAGATTTGGTAACAGGTAAATACAATGGTCATCATTCAACCTAAATGGAAAGGAAATTCAGAGGTTAATACTGGAATTCATTCCAAAATCATAGTATCCTGGGGAAGAAATGATTAAACATCACAAATTAATATCTAGACTTCTATCAGACATGCAAATATGATCTTCAAATATGACATAGATGAAACACTGTGAGTAACTGTGGCAAATCTGGAAAAACCAAATGCATATAGAAATATTAATTTGGCAAGTGTTTTTGTTTAAGTTCAGTTTCAGTCTCTTTGTTTCAGTCAAAGAGAGTGAGAGGGTGACTCCAGCCTTCTGCCATAAAGTTTTACGACTTGTTATCTGATCTGTGGAAGGCAGAGACGTCTCCGGCTGAGGGTCTCCTGAAGCTGAAAAGGGATTTTAGCATGAAAGTTCATTAAACAAACATCCATAGCATATAATTGAAAGTCATTGTCTTTTAAAAGAAGAAGTTATTCCAGGGGTTTAAGTGTTCACAGGAGCTCCATCCTTCTGTGAATGAAAACCTACAGAAATACAAATGTCTCAATCCTCCTATAGAGATGGGTGTTGGTCAGTGCTGGAGAGAGGGAGAGCTTATCTGAGTTTTGATCAGCTCAGGAATTCCAGGGCCTTTGCAGTCTTGCTACAGGGGCTACAAGACAAAGTTTCCCAGTTATGTGGCCTGGCATCATATTTTTATTTAAATGATATAATATTATGAGATATGCCACAAGGCAACACAATTCACTGACTTCATAATTAATTTGAACGGTGGTTTGAAAGCAAAGCTCAACATCTTGTTGTATCGTTTCATTGTCCTCATTTGTCGTTTCAAACCACGAGCTCGTTTTAGTGAAAAAGTCCACAGTGACAGCACATTTGGCTGCATGTGTTTCCAGAGCGTTCCTCTTTTTAATTCTTGCTTTCTTCGCGCCACTCTTGTTCATTCTGTTTTCGATCTTTCAAACACCTCTGACTGTGGAGAAGTTTTTTCCACTTAGATGCTGTTCTGACACAGAGCCAGCAGATGTCACTCTTCTGTCAAAGTGGTTCACTGCTTCATGAAGCTTCCATCTCACTTTCACTAAAGAAGTCACCATTGCCTAGACACGTGTGTAAATGCACATAGAGAACTGATGGTTTTTGCTGCTACGTGTGATGCTGCAGGTGTTTATTAAAGTCAGAGGAAATAGTCTGATAACCAGCAGCTGTGGGCAGAAAACAGGACTGAATGAGGTGTAAGAATGTTTCTGCAAAATCCCAGAATTACATTCAGTGCAAACTGAGCATTATTGTTTCAAACATGAATCTAACACGTGTCAGATTTGAGGCACATTAGTATCTGGACTTTGGCAGACATTAAAGGGAAACTTTAATGAGATTTGCTTTCTAGCGTCCTGAGATTTGGATACAGACCACAACAAAGAGCGATCGCCAGGTAATGTGGAGGTTTTCGTTCACTTCTCATCTCTAGTATGTTGTGGGACACTCATTGAGACTATCCGAGCCGGTCAGTGTGGGGAAAAAAGCACGTTAGGGCGGACTTTGATGCGGGGGGGCAAGTTGCCCCATACTTTTTGCTAACTGAGCTGCTAAGCTGCCTTCCTGGCTAAATACTGGAGCTGTGTCGAAAATTCATTTCTCCATCACTCACATGTATGAAATGATATATGAAAACAGACCCCAGGTTGAAAAAAACCGAAGTTCCCCTTTAAGTTAATGTGTTATGTACTAGTTACCTGTTGGGGGCGCTGCGACCCCTAGACACAACCTGATCTACTCTGCCTGGGTGTCCTGGGTGATGGAGTGTGATGTTGAAAGAGCCAAAACAGTCCAGGAAGCATCACTGACGATGTGTTCAGGTTCATCGACTGTGTGTTGTATCTACTTCAGATGCGCTGCTTTGGATAAAAGCGTCTGATGAATGAAACTGTTGAATTGCAGTGAACAGCATACGACACAAGGGAGAACCAAAACAGGCAACAATGCATAATAGTTGGTTATGTTGCACAGCTCAGGTTGGAGCATCTCTAATGACTGACCACACACACACTGAGGATTTCAAATCTGCACTTTTCATTCTGGAACAATCTACAAGACCGAAACACTTAAACTGCTCCTCCTATTGTAACCAAATCTAACTTTTCTGCCTGGAACACATCCAGGGACTGAATGCATCCTGTAATCTAGGACAAGGATGCAGCATGAGCAGGGATTAATCAGAATAGAACAGAATAGCTACTTTATTGTCAACCACAACAGACACTAGTTGGTGCACATTATGACTGAATTTCAGATACAATCTGTTAATGTTAGTGTATTTACTCCAAGTAAACACTCAACCAGCAGTATGTTCAAATGCTGTGCAGTTTTAAGATGGAGTCCAGGTGTTTGTGAGAAACCAGTGGTTTGAAAGCACATTTTTTAAAACTAATTTAGTTGAGAACCATAACACATGCTCTCCAAAAATAAGTATAAAAGGAAGGGTGCATTATGTTACACTTTAAAACAAACAGAGTTCTGTTGTGTTCTTTTGTTTTTTATTTGAGGATCTCTCTTTTTGCCGTATGATCAGATCAACCATGTGGTCCCAGTGTGAAGGAAAAAACTTCCTGTTGTTGGGAAGTTTAAAAACCTTCTGGTTGGGTTGAGGGTAGAGAGGAAGGAGAGAACATGAAGACTTTGAAGGTCGCTGAAGCCGACGACAGCAGATCAGAAACATGCAGCTCCAGATCCAGAGAAACCTGCAGAGGACAAAACACAAAGTCAGTGACATACAAAGGTGGCGTCTAACTGTTTGAAGACATAAAGAGGAGAGGAGAGAGGAGAGAGGAATACATCATGCGAAATCCTCCAGCAGCCTGGGTTGGAAAATGAACATTTTGAGAAAAAACTGAGTGTAACAATGAGCTAAATGCAGTTAAAGCTGTCATTCACAGCATCTGCATGGATATTTAAGTCACCTGTTGTAATGACTCTGTCTGTACTAAGACTAAATTAGTGAAGAACTCTGAAAATTCAGATAGAAACTCTGAGGGAGAGGCAGGTGGGAGATGAACAACTAACAGAACTTAGAGACATTACAAAGGTGAACTGCAGAGATGGTGCATTTTAGTGTTCAAAGTCACCTTTTCATTTGGTTATTGATCTGATCTTTCATAAGATCGGGGGTCTTGGAGAGATGGCTCTAAAGACAGCAAAAAGAGAGAAAACTTTAATTGACTCAGACAAATAATTACATCTGAGCTAAATGACTTCACATACTCATATTAACATTAAGTTTCTAATTAGCCAGTTTATTTGATAAACTTACCTTGTGTTAATTGCATGGTCTCACGAGTCATGCACTGGTCCTGGATCTGCCTCCCGTCATCTCTGGTCCATCCTGTCTGAATCTGCTTGATGTCGTTGAAGCACCAATTCTTTAAAAAAAAAGAGAGAGAGATACAGATGTATTTTTCAATTGATTCTGACATCACTACATTTTGTCAGACTGTGATGTGCTACATACTAAATCCCTGCAGTGTCTGTTGGCTCATTCTTTCTTTTCACATTTAAATTACCAGTGCATCCGGTAAAATCTCAATAAAGTTTCTTCTCCTCACAGGGCGGTCGTCGTCTCTGGCTTCATCTCTGTTGGGGCTCGGTCACTCGTCTTCAAATCGTCTTTGGGGTCGTCCTTGTCTTGGTCTTGGGTCCCGAGATCATCAGTCTGAAAGAAATCAAAAAGAAAAACGCGGCAGAATCTTGTCGACGTGTGTTATTGTTGAGATTTCAAAAATATTAGATATATGAATGCAAAGTCAAAATCCAAAACTCACCGTTTCATGCAGCAGCATTCACAGGGATCCTTACGTACCTCTCCTGGAAACTTCCCTCTGGCAGCGAGACTTTCACCCTCACACTACACTTACTATCTTAAATAACACATTTAACCACCCCTTTTAATCCCAGTGTGACTCTCCTGAACTGTGATCTTGTCACTGTGGACTCCACTGTGGGTCCAGGGTGGGATACAGACGCACATGTTGCTTCTCTGTGACATGCCGTCTGCATCCTGTTCACCTTCTGACAGAGCGGAGCTTCACTGTGAGGGGGGCACCACAGGAGGTTTCCCACAATGCCCCCCAGATCCGCCCACACCTCTGACGGGCACCCTGACAGAGTCCCACCGACAAGAACCGAGCTCAGACAGAATCACACAAAATACAGTCGAAGAAAATTCATCCAAATAAAGTTGGAATAGATCTGATCAGACATAATCACAAGAGATCATTCAAATAAAAACTGACCAGATCACATCCAGAAAATCACACGTAGCTAAAATGTTTAAAACAAAACGGGGTAAATTTAATGAAATGAAAGGTTGTGAAACCTTCTTACGTGGAGGTGGCTGGCAGGAAGTCCAGCAGCCCTCTTAGGTAAGGCAGGAGGCATCTGAGGAGAGAAACTCACACAGTGTTAGAAAAAATGCTAAGAGAGGACCTCCTGCATGTTTGTCAGCATTCTGTATGTTTGTCAGGAGGTCCCTCAACAGAAAAACTTGGAGGGGAAGAAGAGTCCTCCGATATCCTGCAACTCCAAGGGAGGGGAGAAAAAGAAGGGTGAGAGGGGGAGGAGGGGGAGTAGATAGGAGAGAGGGGGGAAGGGAGAAAAAGAAGAGTTTTTTTTGTTTTGTTTTTTAGAAAAAGAAGAGTTTTTTTTAGAAAAAGAAGAGTTTTTTTTGTTTTTTTTTTTTAGAAAAAGAAGAGTGAGAAGA
>NW_026131316.1:0-30082 GCF_021347895.1 Acanthochromis polyacanthus
GTCAATTAATTCCTTCAAACCAGAACACCTTAAACATCATTTGTTGTCATATTTATCACTTCTCACATCATTCTGAAGAAGAAATTTGTTTGAAAACAAACGTGTAGAATCGTGCAGCGTTAATGATTTCTATACGCTTCAAATGCTGTTCCTGAGCTGAAATGCACAGTTTGGTCAAATATGCTGTCCATGCAATTCCTTCAAGCCGTTCCACGTTAAACAATTGGCCTTCATATTATGACTTCTCAAATCATTGTGGAGAAGAAATTTGTGTGTCAACCTTATGTTCACGTAAATACAGCCGTCAAGATTTTTCTGCTCTTAAAATGCTGTCCTGAACTGAAATGCACAATTTGGTGCATTTCAGCTGTTCCTGACCTGAAATGCACAATTTGGTCAAATATGCTGTCCATGCAATTCCTTCAAACCAGAACACCTTAAACAATCATTTGTTTTCATATTTATCACTTCTCAAATCATTCTGAAGAAGAAATTTGTTTGAAAACATAAAATGTAGAATCGTGCAGCGTTAATGATTTCGATACGCTTCAAATGCTGTTCCTGAGCTGAAATGCACAGTTTCGTCAAATATGCTGTCCATGCAATCCCTTCACACCAGAACACCTTTAACATCATTTGTTGTCATATTTATCACTTCTCAAATCATTCTGAAGAAGAAATTTGTTTGAAAACATAAAGTGTACAGTCGTGCAGCATAATGATTTCTATACACTTCAAATGCTGTTCCTGAGCTGAAATGCACAATTTGGTCAAATATGCTGTCCATGCAATTCCTTCAAACCAGAAAACCTTCATATTTGTCACATTTCAAGTCATTCTGAAGAAGAAATTGTGTGTGAACATGAACTTCACGCCAAAGCAGCCTTCAAGATTTCTGCTCTTAAAATGCTGGTCATCAGCTGAAATGCACAGTTTGGTCAAATATGCTGTCCATGTAATTCCTTCAAACCAGAACACCTTAACATCATTGGCCTTCATATTTATGACTTTTAAATCATTTTGAAGAAGAAATTAGTTTGAAAACATAAAGTGTAGAATCGTGCAGCCATAATGATTTCTGTACGCAACAAATGCTGGTCCTGAGCTGAAATGCACAGTTTGGTCGAATATGCTGTCCATGCAATTCGTTCAAGCCGTTGCACGTTAAACATCACTGGCCTTCATATTTGTCACATTTCAAGTATTTCTGAAGAAGAAAGTGTGTGAACATGAACTTCACGCTAATGCAGCCGTCATGATTTTCTGTCTTAAGGAGCTGGTCCTGAGCTGAAATGCAGGGTTTGGTCAAATATGCTGTCCATGCAATTCCTTCAAACCAGAACACCTTAAACAATGATTTGTTTTCATATTTATCACTTTTCAAATATTTTGAAGAAGAAATTTGTTTGAAAACATAAAATGTAGAATCGTGCAGCGTTAATGATTTCTATACGCTTCAAATGCTGTTCCTGAGCTGAAATGCACAGTTTCGTCAAATATGCTGTCCATGCAATCCCTTCACACCAGAACACCTTTAACATCATTTGTTGTCATATTTATCACTTTTCAAATTATTCTGAAGAAGAAATTTGTTTGAAACATAAAATGTAAAATCGTGCAGCCTTAATGATTTCTTACGCTTCAAATGCTGTTCCTGAGTTGAAATGCACAGTTTCGTCATATATGCTGTCCATGCAATCCCTTCACACCAGAACACCTTTAACATTATTGGCCTTCATATTCATCACATTTCAAGTCATTCTGAAGAAGAAAATTGTGTGTTAACATGAACTTCACGCTCATGCAGCCTTCATGATTTTTCTGCTCTTAAAATGCTGGTCCGGAGCTGAAATGCACAGTTTGGTCAAATATGCTGTCAAAGTAATTCCTTCAAACCAGAACACCTTAAACATCATTTTTTGTCATATTTATCACTTTTCAAATCATTCTGAAGAAGAAATTAGTTTGAAAGCATAAAGTGTAGAATCGTGCAGCCATAATGATTTCTATACACTTCAAATGCTGTTCCTGAGCTGAAATGCACAGTTTGGTCAAATATGCTGTCCATGCAAGTCTTTCAAGCCGTAGCACGTAAACATCATTGGCCTTCATATTTATGACTTCTCAAATCATGTGGAGAAGAAATTTGTGTGTCCACCTTATCTTCAACGTTACTACAGCCGTCAAGATTTTCTGCTCTTAAAATGCTGTTCCTGAGCTGAAATGCACAATTTGGTCAAACATGCTGTCCATGCAATTCCTTCAAACCAGAACACCTTAAACAATCATTTGTTTTCATATTTATCACTTCTCAAATCATTCTGAAGAAGAAAATTGTGTGGTGAACATGAACTTGACGCAAATGCAGCCTTCATGATTTTTCTGCTCTTAAAATGCTGGTACGGAGCTGAAAATGCACAGTTTGGTCAAAATATGCTGTCAATGTAATTCCTTCAAACCAGAACACCTTAAACATCATTTGTTGTCATATTTATCACTTCTCACATCATTCTGAAGAAGAAATTTGTTTGAAAACATAACGTGTAGAATCGTGCCAGCGTTAATGATTTCTATACGCTTCAAATGCTGTTCCTGAGCTGAAAATGCACAGTTTGGTCAAATATGCTGTCCATGCAATTCCTTCAAGCCGTTCCACGTTAAACATCATTGGCCTTCATATTATGACTTCTCAAATCATTGTGGAGAAGAAATTTGTGTGTCAACCTTATGTTCACAGTAAATACAGCCGTCAAAATTTTTCTGCTCTTAAAATGCTGTTCCTGAACTGAAATGCACAATTGGTGCATTTCAGCTGTTCCCTGACCTGAAATGCACAATTTGGTCAAATATGCTGTCCATGCAATTCCTTCAAACCAGAACACCTTAAACAATCATTGTTTTCCATATTTATCACTTCTCAAAATCATTCTGAAGAAGAAATTTGTTTGAAAACATAAAATGTAGAATCGTGGCAGCGTTAATGGATTTCGATACGCTTCAAATGCTGTTCCTGAGCTGAAATGCACAATTTGGTCAAATATGCTGTCCATGCAATTCCTTCAAACCAGAAACCTTCATATTTGTCACATTTCAAGTCATTCTGAAGAAGAAAATTGTGTGTGAACATGAACTTCACGCCAAAGCAGCCTTCAAGATATTTCTGCTCTTAAAATGCTGGTCATCAGCTGAAATGCACAGTTTGGTCAAATATGCTGTCCATGTAATTCCTTCAAACCAGAACACCTTTAACATCATTGGCCTTCATATTTATGACTTTTCAAATCATTTTGAAGAAGAAATTAGTTTGAAAACATAAAGTGTAGAATCGTGCAGCCATAATGATTTCTGTACGCAACAAATGCTGGTCCTGAGCTGAAATGCACAGTTTGGTCAAATATGCTGTCCATGCAATTCGTTCAAGCCGTTGCACGTTAAACATCACTGGCCTTCATATTTGTCACATTTCAAGTATTTCTGAAGAAGAAATTTGTGTGTGAACATGAACTTCACGCTAATGCAGCCGTCATGATTTTTCTGGTCTTAAGGAGCTGGTCCTGAGCTGAAATGCAGGGGTTTGGTCAAATATGCTGTCCATGCAATTCCTTCAAACCAGAACACCTTAAACAATGATTTGTTTTCATATTTATCACTTTTCAATTATTTTGAAGAAGAAATTTGTTTGAAAACATAAAATGTAGAATCGTGCAGCGTTAATGATTTCTATACGCTTCAAATGCTGTTCCTGAGCTGAAATGCACAGTTTCGTCAAATATGCTGTCCATGCAATCCCTTCACACCAGAACACCTTTAACATCATTTGTTGTCATATTTATCACTTTTCAAATCATTCTGAAGAAGAAATTTGTTTGAAAACATAAAATGTAAAATCGTGCAGCCTTAATGATTTCTATACGCTTCAAATGCTGTTCCTGAGTTGAAATGCACAGTTTCGTCATATATGCTGTCCATGCAATCCCTTCACACCAGAACACCTTTAACATTATTGGCCTTCATATTCATCACATTTCAAGTCATTCTGAAGAAGAAAATTGTGTGTTAACATGAACTTCACGCTCATGCAGCCTTCATGATTTTTCTGCTCTTAAAATGCTGGTCCGGAGCTGAAATGCACAGTTTGGTCAAATATGCTGTCAAAGTAATTCCTTCAAACCAGAACACCTTAAACATCATTTTTTTGTCATATTTATCACTTTTCAAATCATTCTGAAGAAGAAATTAGTTTGAAAGCATAAAGTGTAGAATCGTGCAGCCATAATGATTTCTATACACTTCAAATGCTGTTCCTGAGCTGAAATGCACAGTTTGGTCAAATATGCTGTCCATGCAAGTCTTTCAAGCCGTAGCACGTTAAACATCATTGGCCTTCATATTTATGACTTCTCAAATCATTGTGGAGAAGAAATTTGTGTGTCCACCTTATCTTCACGTTACTACAGCCGTCAAGATTTTTCTGCTCTTAAAATGCTGTTCCTGAGCTGAAATGCACAATTTGGTCAAACATGCTGTCCATGCAATTCCTTCAAACCAGAACACCTTAAACAATCATTTGTTTTCATATTTATCACTTCTCAAATCATTCTGAAGAAGAAAATTGTGTGTGAACATGAACTTGACGCAAATGCAGCCTTCATGATTTTTCTGCTCTTAAAATGCTGGTACGGAGCTGAAATGCACAGTTTGGTCAAATATGCTGTCAATGTAATTCCTTCAAACCAGAACACCTTAAACATCATTTGTTGTCATATTTATCACTTCTCACATCATTCTGAAGAAGAAATTTGTTTGAAAACATAACGTGTAGAATCGTGCAGCGTTAATGATTTCTATACGCTTCAAATGCTGTTCCTGAGCTGAAATGCACAGTTTGGTCAAATATGCTGTCCATGCAATTCCTTCAAGCCGTTCCACGTTAAACATCATTGGCCTTCATATTTATGACTTCTCAAATCATTGTGGAGAAGAAATTTGTGTGTCAACCTTATGTTCACGTAAATACAGCCGTCAAAATTTTTCTGCTCTTAAAATGCTGGTTCCTGAACTGAAATGCACAATTTGGTGCATTTCAGCTGTTCCTGACCTGAAATGCACAATTTGGTCAAATATGCTGTCCATGCAATTCCTTCAAACCAGAACACCTTAAACAATCATTTGTTTTCATATTTATCACTTCTCAAATCATTCTGAAGAAGAAATTTGTTTGAAAACATAAAATGTAGAATCGTGCAGCGTTAATGATTTCGATACGCTTCAAATGCTGTTCCTGAGCTGAAATGCACAATTTGGTCAAATATGCTGTCCATGCAATTCCTTCAAACCAGAAAACCTTCATATTTGTCACATTTCAAGTCATTCTGAAGAAGAAAATTGTGTGTGAACATGAACTTCACGCCAAAGCAGCCTTCAAGATATTTCTGCTCTTAAAATGCTGGTCATCAGCTGAAATGCACAGTTTGGTCAAATATGCTGTCCATGTAATTCCTTCAAACCAGAACACCTTTAACATCATTGGCCTTCATATTTATGACTTTTCAAATCATTTTGAAGAAGAAATTAGTTTGAAAACATAAAGTGTAGAATCGTGCAGCCATAATGATTTCTGTACGCAACAAATGCTGGTCCTGAGCTGAAATGCACAGTTTGGTCAAATATGCTGTCCATGCAATTCGTTCAAGCCGTTGCACGTTAAACATCACTGGCCTTCATATTTGTCACATTTCAAGTATTTCTGAAGAAGAAATTTGTGTGTGAACATGAACTTCACGCTAATGCAGCCGTCATGATTTTTCTGGTCTTAAGGAGCTGGTCCTGAGCTGAAATGCAGGGTTTGGTCAAATATGCTGTCCATGCAATTCCTTCAAACCAGAACACCTTAAACAATGATTTGTTTTCATATTTATCACTTTTCAAATTATTTTGAAGAAGAAATTTGTTTGAAAACATAAAATGTAGAATCGTGCAGCGTTAATGATTTCTATACGCTTCAAATGCTGTTCCTGAGCTGAAATGCACAGTTTCGTCAAATATGCTGTCCATGCAATCCCTTCACACCAGAACACCTTTAACATCATTTGTTGTCATATTTATCACTTTTCAAATTATTCTGAAGAAGAAATTTGTTTGAAAACATAAAATGTAAAATCGTGCAGCCTTAATGATTTCTATACGCTTAAAATGCTGTTCCTGAGTTGAAATGCACAGTTTCGTCATATATGCTGTCCATGCAATCCCTTCACACCAGAACACCTTTAACATCATTGGCCTTCATATTCATCACATTTCAAGTCATTCTGAAGAAGAAAATTGTGTGTTAACATGAACTTCACGCTCATGCAGCCTTCATGATTTTTCTGCTCTTAAAATGCTGGTCCGGAGCTGAAATGCACAGTTTGGTCAAATATGCTGTCAAAGTAATTCCTTCAAACCAGAACACCTTAAACATCATTTTTTTGTCATATTTATCACTTTTCAAATCATTCTGAAGAAGAAATTAGTTTGAAAGCATAAAGTGTAGAATCGTGCAGCCATAATGATTTAGCTCAGGAACAGCATTTGAAGTGTCAAATGCTGTTCCTGAGCTGAAATGCACAGTTTGGTCAAATATGCTGTCCATGCAAGTCTTTCAAGCCGTAGCACGTTAAACATCATTGGCCTTCATATTTATGACTTCTCAAATCATTGTGGAGAAGACATTTGTGTGTCCACCTTATCTTCACGTTACTACAGCCGTCAAGATTTTTCTGCTCTTAAAATGCTGTTCCTGAGCTGAAATGCACAATTTGGTCAAACATGCTGTCCATGCAATTCCTTCAAACCAGAACACCTTAAACAATCATTTGTTTTCATATTTATCACTTCTCAAATCATTCTGAAGAAGAAAATTGTGTGTGAACATGAACTTGACGCAAATGCAGCCTTCATGATTTTTCTGCTCTTAAAATGCTGGTACGGAGCTGAAATGCACAGTTTGGTCAAATATGCTGTCAATGTAATTCCTTCAAACCAGAACACCTTAAACATCATTTGTTGTCATATTTATCACTTCTCACATCATTCTGAAGAAGAAATTTGTTTGAAAACATAACGTGTAGAATCGTGCAGCGTTAATGATTTCTATACGCTTCAAATGCTGTTCCTGAGCTGAAATGCACAGTTTGGTCAAATATGCTGTCCATGCAATTCCTTCAAGCCGTTCCACGTTAAACATCATTGGCCTTCATATTTATGACTTCTCAAATCATTGTGGAGAAGAAATTTGTGTGTCAACCTTATGTTCACGTAAATACAGCCGTCAAGATTTTTCTGCTCTTAAAATGCTGTTCCTGAACTGAAATGCACAATTTGGTGCATTTCAGCTGTTCCTGACCTGAAATGCACAATTTGGTCAAATATGCTGTCCATGCAATTCCTTCAAACCAGAACACCTTAAACAATCATTTGTTTTCATATTTATCACTTCTCAAATCATTCTGAAGAAGAAATTTGTTTGAAAACATAAAATGTAGAATCGTGCAGCGTTAATGATTTCGATACGCTTCAAATGCTGTTCCTGAGCTGAAATGCACAGTTTCGTCAAATATGCTGTCCATGCAATCCCTTCACACCAGAACACCTTTAACATCATTTGTTGTCATATTTATCACTTCTCAAATCATTCTGAAGAAGAAATTTGTTTGAAAACATAAAGTGTACAGTCGTGCAGCCATAATGATTTCTATACACTTCAAATGCTGTTCCTGAGCTGAAATGCACAATTTGGTCAAATATGCTGTCCATGCAATTCCTTCAAACCAGAAAACCTTCATATTTGTCACATTTCAAGTCATTCTGAAGAAGAAATTGTGTGTGAACATGAACTTCACGCCAAAGCAGCCTTCAAGATATTTCTGCTCTTAAAATGCTGGTCATCAGCTGAAATGCACAGTTTGGTCAAATATGCTGTCCATGTAATTCCTTCAAACCAGAACACCTTTAACATCATTGGCCTTCATATTTATGACTTTTCAAATCATTTTGAAGAAGAAATTAGTTTGAAAACATAAAGTGTAGAATCGTGCAGCCATAATGATTTCTGTACGCAACAAATGCTGGTCCTGAGCTGAAATGCACAGTTTGGTCGAATATGCTGTCCATGCAATTCGTTCAAGCCGTTGCACGTTAAACATCACTGGCCTTCATATTTGTCACATTTCAAGTATTTCTGAAGAAGAAATTTGTGTGTGAACATGAACTTCACGCTAATGCAGCCGTCATGATTTTTCTGGTCTTAAGGAGCTGGTCCTGAGCTGAAATGCAGGGTTTGGTCAAATATGCTGTCCATGCAATTCCTTCAAACCAGAACACCTTAAACAATGATTTGTTTTCATATTTATCACTTTTCAAATTATTTTGAAGAAGAAATTTGTTTGAAAACATAAAATGTAGAATCGTGCAGCGTTAATGATTTCTATACGCTTCAAATGCTGTTCCTGAGCTGAAATGCACAGTTTCGTCAAATATGCTGTCCATGCAATCCCTTCACACCAGAACACCTTTAACATCATTTGTTGTCATATTTATCACTTTTCAAATTATTCTGAAGAAGAAATTTGTTTGAAAACATAAAATGTAAAATCGTGCAGCCTTAATGATTTCTATACGCTTAAAATGCTGTTCCTGAGTTGAAATGCACAGTTTCGTCATATATGCTGTCCATGCAATCCCTTCACACCAGAACACCTTTAACATCATTGGCCTTCATATTCATCACATTTCAAGTCATTCTGAAGAAGAAAATTGTGTGTTAACATGAACTTCACGCTCATGCAGCCTTCATGATTTTTCTGCTCTTAAAATGCTGGTCCGGAGCTGAAATGCACAGTTTGGTCAAATATGCTGTCAAAGTAATTCCTTCAAACCAGAACACCTTAAACATCATTTTTTTGTCATATTTATCACTTTTCAAATCATTCTGAAGAAGAAATTAGTTTGAAAGCATAAAGTGTAGAATCGTGCAGCCATAATGATTTCTATACACTTCAAATGCTGTTCCTGAGCTGAAATGCACAGTTTGGTCAAATATGCTGTCCATGCAAGTCTTTCAAGCCGTAGCACGTTAAACATCATTGGCCTTCATATTTATGACTTCTCAAATCATTGTGGAGAAGACATTTGTGTGTCCACCTTATCTTCACGTTACTACAGCCGTCAAGATTTTTCTGCTCTTAAAATGCTGTTCCTGAGCTGAAATGCACAATTTGGTCAAACATGCTGTCCATGCAATTCCTTCAAACCAGAACACCTTAAACAATCATTTGTTTTCATATTTATCACTTCTCAAATCATTCTGAAGAAGAAAATTGTGTGTGAACATGAACTTGACGCAAATGCAGCCTTCATGATTTTTCTGCTCTTAAAATGCTGGTACGGAGCTGAAATGCACAGTTTGGTCAAATATGCTGTCAATGTAATTCCTTCAAACCAGAACACCTTAAACATCATTTGTTGTCATATTTATCACTTCTCACATCATTCTGAAGAAGAAATTTGTTTGAAAACATAACGTGTAGAATCGTGCAGCGTTAATGATTTCTATACGCTTCAAATGCTGTTCCTGAGCTGAAATGCACAGTTTGGTCAAATATGCTGTCCATGCAATTCCTTCAAGCCGTTCCACGTTAAACATCATTGGCCTTCATATTTATGACTTCTCAAATCATTGTGGAGAAGAAATTTGTGTGTCAACCTTATGTTCACGTAAATACAGCCGTCAAGATTTTTCTGCTCTTAAAATGCTGTTCCTGAACTGAAATGCACAATTTGGTGCATTTCAGCTGTTCCTGACCTGAAATGCACAATTTGGTCAAATATGCTGTCCATGCAATTCCTTCAAACCAGAACACCTTAAACAATCATTTGTTTTCATATTTATCACTTCTCAAATCATTCTGAAGAAGAAATTTGTTTGAAAACATAAAATGTAGAATCGTGCAGCGTTAATGATTTCGATACGCTTCAAATGCTGTTCCTGAGCTGAAATGCACAGTTTCGTCAAATATGCTGTCCATGCAATCCCTTCACACCAGAACACCTTTAACATCATTTGTTGTCATATTTATCACTTCTCAAATCATTCTGAAGAAGAAATTTGTTTGAAAACATAAAGTGTACAGTCGTGCAGCCATAATGATTTCTATACACTTCAAATGCTGTTCCTGAGCTGAAATGCACAATTTGGTCAAATATGCTGTCCATGCAATTCCTTCAAACCAGAAAACCTTCATATTTGTCACATTTCAAGTCATTCTGAAGAAGAAAATTGTGTGTGAACATGAACTTCACGCCAAAGCAGCCTTCAAGATATTTCTGCTCTTAAAATGCTGGTCATCAGCTGAAATGCACAGTTTGGTCAAATATGCTGTCCATGTAATTCCTTCAAACCAGAACACCTTTAACATCATTGGCCTTCATATTTATGACTTTTCAAATCATTTTGAAGAAGAAATTAGTTTGAAAACATAAAGTGTAGAATCGTGCAGCCATAATGATTTCTGTACGCAACAAATGCTGGTCCTGAGCTGAAATGCACAGTTTGGTCGAATATGCTGTCCATGCAATTCGTTCAAGCCGTTGCACGTTAAACATCACTGGCCTTCATATTTGTCACATTTCAAGTATTTCTGAAGAAGAAATTTGTGTGTGAACATGAACTTCACGCTAATGCAGCCGTCATGATTTTTCTGGTCTTAAGGAGCTGGTCCTGTGCTGAAATGCAGGGTTTGGTCAAATATGCTGTCCATGCAATTCCTTCAAACCAGAACACCTTAAACAATGATTTGTTTTCATATTTATCACTTTTCAAATTATTTTGAAGAAGAAATTTGTTTGAAAACATAAAATGTAGAATCGTGCAGCGTTAATGATTTCTATACGCTTCAAATGCTGTTCCTGAGCTGAAATGCACAGTTTCGTCAAATATGCTGTCCATGCAATCCCTTCACACCAGAACACCTTTAACATCATTTGTTGTCATATTTATCACTTTTCAAATTATTCTGAAGAAGAAATTTGTTTGAAAACATAAAATGTAAATCGTGCAGCCTTAATGATTTCTATACGCTTCAAATGCTGTTCCTGAGTTGAAACGCACAGTTTCGTCATATATGCTGTCCATGCAATCCCTTCACACCAGAACACCTTTAACATTATTGGCCTTCATATTCATCACATTTCAAGTCATTCTGAAGAAGAAAATTGTGTGTTAACATGAACTTCACGCTCATGCAGCCTTCATGATTTTTCTGCTCTTAAAATGCTGGTCCGGAGCTGAAATGCACAGTTTGGTCAAATATGCTGTCAAAGTAATTCCTTCACACCAGAACACCTTAAACATCATTTTTTTGTCATATTTATCACTTTTCAAATCATTCTGAAGAAGAAATTAGTTTGAAAGCATAAAGTGTAGAATCGTGCAGCCATAATGATTTCTATACACTTCAAATGCTGTTCCTGAGCTGAAATGCACAGTTTGGTCAAATATGCTGTCCATGCAAGTCTTTCAAGCCGTAGCACGTTAAACATCATTGGCCTTCATATTTATGACTTCTCAAATCATTGTGGAGAAGAAATTTGTGTGTCCACCTTATCTTCACGTTACTACAGCCGTCAAGATTTTTCTGCTCTTAAAATGCTGTTCCTGAGCTGAAATGCACAATTTGGTCAAACATGCTGTCCATGCAATTCCTTCAAACCAGAACACCTTAAACAATCATTTGTTTTCATATTTATCACTTCTCAAATCATTCTGAAGAAGAAAATTGTGTGTGAACATGAACTTGACGCAAATGCAGCCTTCATGATTTTTCTGCTCTTAAAATGCTGGTACGGAGCTGAAATGCACAGTTTGGTCAAATATGCTGTCAATGTAATTCCTTCAAACCAGAACACCTTAAACATCATTTGTTGTCATATTTATCACTTCTCACATCATTCTGAAGAAGAAATTTGTTTGAAAACATAACGTGTAGAATCGTGCAGCGTTAATGATTTCTATACGCTTCAAATGCTGTTCCTGAGCTGAAATGCACAGTTTGGTCAAATATGCTGTCCATGCAATTCCTTCAAGCCGTTCCACGTTAAACATCATTGGCCTTCATATTTATGACTTCTCAAATCATTGTGGAGAAGAAATTTGTGTGTCAACCTTATGTTCACGTAAATACAGCCGTCAAGATTTTTCTGCTCTTAAAATGCTGTTCCTGAACTGAAATGCACAATTTGGTGCATTTCAGCTGTTCCTGACCTGAAATGCACAATTTGGTCAAATATGCTGTCCATGCAATTCCTTCAAACCAGAACACCTTAAACAATCATTTGTTTTCATATTTATCACTTCTCAAATCATTCTGAAGAAGAAATTTGTTTGAAAACATAAAATGTAGAATCGTGCAGCGTTAATGATTTCGATACGCTTCAAATGCTGTTCCTGAGCTGAAATGCACAGTTTCGTCAAATATGCTATCCATGCAATCCCTTCACACCAGAACACCTTTAACATCATTTGTTGTCATATTTATCACTTCTCAAATCATTCTGAAGAAGAAATTTGTTTGAAAACATAAAGTGTAGAATCGTGCAGCCATAATGATTTCTATACACTTCAAATGCTGTTCCTGAGCTGAAATTCACAATATGGTCAAATATTTTTCCATGCAATTCCTTCAAACCAGAAAACCTTCATATTTGTCACATTTCAAGTCATTCTGAAGAAGAAAATTGTGTGTGAACATGAACTTCACGCCAAAGCAGCCTTCAAGATATTTCTGCTCTTAAAATGCTGGTCATCATCTGAAATGCACAGTTTGGTCAAATATGCTGTCCATGTAATTCCTTCAAACCAGAACACCTTTAACATCATTGGCCTTCATATTTATGACTTTTCAAATCATTTTGAAGAAGAAATTAGTTTGAAAACATAAAGTGTAGAATCGTGCAGCCATAATGATTTCTGTACGCAACAAATGCTGGTCCTGAGCTGAAATGCACAGTTTGGTCGAATATGCTGTCCATGCAATTCGTTCAAGCCGTTGCACGTTAATCATCACTGGCCTTCATATTTGTCACATTTCAAGTATTTCTGAAGAAGAAATTTGTGTGTGAACATGAACTTCACGCTAATGCAGCCGTCATGATTTTTCTGGTCTTAAAGAGCTGGTCCTGAGCTGAAATGCAGGGTTTGGTCAAATATGCTGTCCATGCAATTCCTTCAAACCAGAACACCTTAAACAATGATTTGTTTTCATATTTATCACTTTTCAAATTATTTTGAAGAAGAAATTTGTTTGAAAACATAAAATGTAGAATCGTGCAGCGTTAATGATTTCGATACGCTTCAAATGCTGTTCCTGAGCTGAAATGCACAGTTTCGTCAAATATGCTGTCCATGCAATCCCTTCACACCAGAACACCTTTAACATCATTTGTTGTCATATTTATCACTTCTCAAATCATTCTGAAGAAAAAATTTGTTTGAAAACATAAAGTGTAGAATCGTGCATCCATAATGATTTCTATACACTTCAAATGCTGTTCCTGAGCTGAAATGCACAATTTGGTCAAATATGCTGTCCATGCAATTCCTTCAAACCAGAAAACCTTCATATTTGTCACATTTCAAGTCATTCTGAAGAAGAAAATTGTGTGTGAACATGAACTTCACGCCAAAGCAGCCTTCAAGATATTTCTGCTCTTAAAATGCTGGTCATCAGCTGAAATGCACAGTTTGGTCAAATATGCTGTCCATGTAATTCCTTCAAACCAGAACACCTTTAACATCATTGGCCTTCATATTTATGACTTTTCAAATCATTTTGAATAAGAAATTAGTTTGAAAACGTAAAGTGTAGAATCGTTCAGCCATAATGATTTCTGTACGCAACAAATGCTGGTCCTGAGCTGAAATGCACAGTTTGGTCGAATATGCTGTCCATGCAATTCGTTCAAGCCGTTGCACGTTAAACATCACTGGCCTTCATATTTGTCACATTTCAAGTATTTCTGAAGAAGAAATTTGTGTGTGAACATGAACTTCACGCTAATGCAGCCGTCATGATTTTTCTGGTCTTAAGGAGCTGGTCCTGAGCTGAAATGCAGGGTTTGGTCAAATATGCTGTCCATGCAATTCCTTCAAACCAGAACACCTTAAACAATGATTTGTTTTCATATTTATCACTTTTCAAATTATTCTGAAGAAGAAATTTGTTTGAAAACATAAAATGTAGAATCGTGCAGCCTTAATGATTTCTATACGCTTCAAATGCTGTTCCTGAGTTGAAATGCACAGTTTCGTCATATATGCTGTCCATGCAATCCCTTCACACCAGAACACCTTTAACATCATTGGCCTTCATATTCATCACATTTCAAGTCATTCTGAAGAAGAAAATTGTGTGTGAACATGAACTTCACGCTCATGCAGCCTTCATGATTTTTCTGCTCTTAAAATGCTGGTCCGGAGCTGAAATGCACAGTTTGGTCAAATATGCTGTCAAAGTAATTCCTTCAAACCAGAACACCTTAAACATCATTTTTTGTCATATTTATCACTTTTCAAATCATTCTGAAGAAGAAATTAGTGTGAAAGCATAAAGTGTAGAATCGTGCAGCCATAATGATTTCTATACACTTCAAATGCTGTTCCTGAGCTGAAATGCACAGTTTGGTCAAATATGCTGTCCATGCAAGTCTTTCAAGCCGTAGCACGTTAAACATCATTGGCCTTCATATTTATGACTTCTCAAATCATTGTTGAGAAGAAATTTGTGTGTCCATCTTATCTTCACGTTACTACAGCCGTCAAGATTTTTCTGCTCGTAAAATGCTGTTCCTGAGCTGAAATGCACAATTTGGTCAAACATGCTGTCCATGCAATTCCTTCAAACCAGAACACCTTAAACAATCATTTGTTTTCATATTTATCACTTCTCAAATCATTCTGAAGAAGAAAATTGTGTGTGAACATGAACTTCACGCAAATGCAGCCTTCATGATTTTTCTGCTCTTAAAATGCTGGTACGGAGCTGAAATGCACAGTTTGGTCAAATATGCTGTCAATGTAATTCCTTCAAATCAGAACACCTTAAACATCATTTGTTGTCATATTTATCACTTCTCACATCATTCTGAAGAAGAAATTTGTTTGAAAACATAACGTGTAGAATCGTGCAGCGTTAATGATTTCGATACGCTTCAAATGCTGTTCCTGAGCTGAAATGCACAGTTTGGTCAAATATGCTGTCCATGCAATTCCTTCAAGCCGTTCCACGTTAAACATCATTGGCCTTCATATTTATGACTTCTCAAATCATTGTGGAGAAGAAATTTGTGTGTCAACCTTATGTTCACGTAAATACAGCCGTCAAGATTTTTCTGCTCTTAAAATGCTGTTCCTGAACTGAAATGCACAATTTGGTGCATTTCAGCTGTTCCTGACCTGAAATGCACAATTTGGTCAAATATGCTGTCCATGCAATTCCTTCAAGCCGTTCCACGTTAAACATCATTGGCCTTCATATTTATGACTTCTCAAATCATTGTGGAGAAGAAATTTGTGTGTCAACCTTATGTTCACGTAAATACAGCCGTCAAGATTTTTCTGCTCTTAAAATGCTGTTCCTGAACTGAAATGCACAATTTGGTGCATTTCAGCTGTTCCTGACCTGAAATGCACAATTTGGTCAAATATGCTGTCCATGCAATTCCTTCAAACCAGAACACCTTAAACAATCATTTGTTTTCATATTTATCACTTCTCAAATCATTCTGAAGAAGAAATTTGTTTGAAAACATAAAATGTAGAATCGTGCAGCGTTAATGATTTCGATACGCTTCAAATGCTGTTCCTGAGCTGAAATGCACAGTTTCGTCAAATATGCTGTCCATGCAATCCCTTCACACCAGAACACCTTTAACATCATTTGTTGTCATATTTATCACTTCTCAAATCATTCTGAAGAAGAAATTTGTTTGAAAACATAAAGTGTAGAATCGTGCAGCCATAATGATTTCTATACACTTCAAATGCTGTTCCTGAGCTGAAATGCACAATTTGGTCAAATATGCTTTCCATGCAATTCCTTCAAACCAGAAAACCTTCATATTTGTCACATTTCAAGTCATTCTGAAGAAGAAAATTGTGTGTGAACATGAACTTCACGCCAAAGCAGCCTTCAAGATATTTCTGCTCTTAAAATGCTGGTCATCATCTGAAATGCACAGTTTGGTCAAATATGCTGTCCATGTAATTCCTTCAAACCAGAACACCTTTAACATCATTGGCCTTCATATTTATGACTTTTCAAATCATTTTGAAGAAGAAATTAGTTTGAAAACATAAAGTGTAGAATCGTGCAGCCATAATGATTTCTGTACGCAACAAATGCTGGTCCTGAGCTGAAATGCACAGTTTGGTCGAATATGCTGTCCATGCAATTCGTTCAAGCCGTTGCACGTTAAACATCACTGGCCTTCATATTTGTCACATTTCAAGTATTTCTGAAGAAGAAATTTGTGTGTGAACATGAACTTCACGCTAATGCAGCCGTCATGATTTTTCTGGTCTTAAAGAGCTGGTCCTGAGCTGAAATGCAGGGTTTGGTCAAATATGCTGTCCATGCAATTCCTTCAAACCAGAACACCTTAAACAATGATTTGTTTTCATATTTATCACTTTTCAAATTATTTTGAAGAAGAAATTTGTTTGAAAACATAAAATGTAGAATCGTGCAGCGTTAATGATTTCTATACGCTTCAAATGCTGTTCCTGAGCTGAAATGCACAGTTTCGTCAAATATGCTGTCCATGCAATCCCTTCACACCAGAACACCTTTAACATCATTTGTTGTCATATTTATCACTTTTCAAATTATTCTGAAGAAGAAATTTGTTTGAAAACATAAAATGTAAAATCGTGCAGCCTTAATGATTTCTATACGCTTCAAATGCTGTTCCTGAGTTGAAATGCACAGTTTCGTCATATATGCTGTCCATGCAATCCCTTCACACCAGAACACCTTTAACATTATTGGCCTTCATATTCATCACATTTCAAGTCATTCTGAAGAAGAAAATTGTGTGTTAACATGAACTTCACGCTCATGCAGCCTTCATGATTTTTCTGCTCTTAAAATGCTGGTCCGGAGCTGAAATGCACAGTTTGGTCAAATATGCTGTCAAAGTAATTCCTTCAAACCAGAACACCTTAAACATCATTTTTTTGTCATATTTATCACTTTTCAAATCATTCTGAAGAAGAAATTAGTTTGAAAGCATAAAGTGTAGAATCGTGCAGCCATAATGATTTCTATACACTTCAAATGCTGTTCCTGAGCTGAAATGCACAGTTTGGTCAAATATGCTGTCCATGCAAGTCTTTCAAGCCGTAGCACGTTAAACATCATTGGCCTTCATATTTATGACTTCTCAAATCATTGTGGAGAAGAAATTTGTGTGTCCACCTTATCTTCACGTTACTACAGCCGTCAAGATTTTTCTGCTCTTAAAATGCTGTTCCTGAGCTGAAATGCACAATTTGGTCAAACATGCTGTCCATGCAATTCCTTCAAACCAGAACACCTTAAACAATCATTTGTTTTCATATTTATCACTTCTCAAATCATTATGAAGAAGAAAATTGTGTGTGAACATGAACTTGACGCAAATGCAGCCTTCATGATTTTTCTGCTCTTAAAATGCTGGTACGGAGCTGAAATGCACAGTTTGGTCAAATATGCTGTCAATGTAATTCCTTCAAACCAGAACACCTTAAACATTATTTGTTGTCATATTTATCACTTCTCACATCATTCTGAAGAAGAAATTTGTTTGAAAACATAACGTGTAGAATCGTGCAGCGTTAATGATTTCTATACGCTTCAAATGCTGTTCCTGAGCTGAAATGCACAGTTTGGTCAAATATGCTGTCCATGCAATTCCTTCAAGCCGTTCCACGTTAAACATCATTGGCCTTCATATTTATGACTTCTCAAATCATTGTGGAGAAGAAATTTGTGTGTCAACCTTATGTTCACGTAAATACAGCCGTCAAGATTTTTCTGCTCTTAAAATGCTGTTCCTGAACTGAAATGCACAATTTGGTGCATTTCAGCTGTTCCTGACCTGAAATGCACAATTTGGTCAAATATGCTGTCCATGCAATTCCTTCAAACCAGAACACCTTAAACAATCATTTGTTTTCATATTTATCACTTCTCAAATCATTCTGAAGAAGAAATTTGTTTGAAAACATAAAATGTAGAATCGTGCAGCGTTAATGATTTCGATACGCTTCAAATGCTGTTCCTGAGCTGAAATGCACAGTTTCGTCAAATATGCTGTCCATGCAATCCCTTCACACCAGAACACCTTTAACATCATTTGTTGTCATATTTATCACTTCTCAAATCATTCTGAAGAAGAAATTTGTTTGAAAACATAAAGTGTAGAATCGTGCAGCCATAATGATTTCTATACACTTCAAATGCTGTTCCTGAGCTGAAATGCACAATTTGGTCAAATATGCTTTCCATGCAATTCCTTCAAACCAGAAAACCTTCATATTTGTCACATTTCAAGTCATTCTGAAGAAGAAAATTGTGTGTGAACATGAACTTCACGCCAAAGCAGCCTTCAAGATATTTCTGCTCTTAAAATGCTGGTCATCATCTGAAATGCACAGTTTGGTCAAATATGCTGTCCATGTAATTCCTTCAAACCAGAACACCTTTAACATCATTGGCCTTCATATTTATGACTTTTCAAATCATTTTGAAGAAGAAATTAGTTTGAAAACATAAAGTGTAGAATCGTGCAGCCATAATGATTTCTGTACGCAACAAATGCTGGTCCTGAGCTGAAATGCACAGTTTGGTCGAATATGCTGTCCATGCAATTCGTTCAAGCCGTTGCACGTTAAACATCACTGGCCTTCATATTTGTCACATTTCAAGTATTTCTGAAGAAGAAATTTGTGTGTGAACATGAACTTCACGCTAATGCAGCCGTCATGATTTTTCTGGTCTTAAGGAGCTGGTCCTGAGCTGAAATGCAGGGTTTGGTCAAATATGCTGTCCATGCAATTCCTTCAAACCAGAACACCTTAAACAATGATTTGTTTTCATATTTATCACTTTTCAAATTATTTTGAAGAAGAAATTTGTTTGAAAACATAAAATGTAGAATCGTGCAGCGTTAATGATTTCTATACGCTTCAAATGCTGTTCCTGAGCTGAAATGCACAGTTTCGTCAAATATGCTGTCCATGCAATCCCTTCACACCAGAACACCTTTAACATCATTTGTTGTCATATTTATCACTTTTCAAATTATTCTGAAGAAGAAATTTGTTTGAAAACATAAAATGTAAAATCGTGCAGCCTTAATGATTTCTATACGCTTAAAATGCTGTTCCTGAGTTGAAATGCACAGTTTCGTCATATATGCTGTCCATGCAATCCCTTCACACCAGAACACCTTTAACATCATTGGCCTTCATATTCATCACATTTCAAGTCATTCTGAAGAAGAAAATTGTGTGTTAACATGAACTTCACGCTCATGCAGCCTTCATGATTTTTCTGCTCTTAAAATGCTGGTCCGGAGCTGAAATGCACAGTTTGGTCAAATATGCTGTCAAAGTAATTCCTTCAAACCAGAACACCTTAAACATCATTTTTTTGTCATATTTATCACTTTTCAAATCATTCTGAAGAAGAAATTAGTTTGAAAGCATAAAGTGTAGAATCGTGCAGCCATAATGATTTCTATACACTTCAAATGCTGTTCCTGAGCTGAAATGCACAGTTTGGTCAAATATGCTGTCCATGCAAGTCTTTCAAGCCGTAGCACGTTAAACATCATTGGCCTTCATATTTATGACTTCTCAAATCATTGTGGAGAAGACATTTGTGTGTCCACCTTATCTTCACGTTACTACAGCCGTCAAGATTTTTCTGCTCTTAAAATGCTGTTCCTGAGCTGAAATGCACAATTTGGTCAAACATGCTGTCCATGCAATTCCTTCAAACCAGAACACCTTAAACAATCATTTGTTTTCATATTTATCACTTCTCAAATCATTCTGAAGAAGAAAATTGTGTGTGAACATGAACTTGACGCAAATGCAGCCTTCATGATTTTTCTGCTCTTAAAATGCTGGTACGGAGCTGAAATGCACAGTTTGGTCAAATATGCTGTCAATGTAATTCCTTCAAACCAGAACACCTTAAACATCATTTGTTGTCATATTTATCACTTCTCACATCATTCTGAAGAAGAAATTTGTTTGAAAACATAACGTGTAGAATCGTGCAGCGTTAATGATTTCTATACGCTTCAAATGCTGTTCCTGAGCTGAAATGCACAGTTTGGTCAAATATGCTGTCCATGCAATTCCTTCAAGCCGTTCCACGTTAAACATCATTGGCCTTCATATTTATGACTTCTCAAATCATTGTGGAGAAGAAATTTGTGTGTCAACCTTATGTTCACGTAAATACAGCCGTCAAGATTTTTCTGCTCTTAAAATGCTGTTCCTGAACTGAAATGCACAATTTGGTGCATTTCAGCTGTTCCTGACCTGAAATGCACAATTTGGTCAAATATGCTGTCCATGCAATTCCTTCAAACCAGAACACCTTAAACAATCATTTGTTTTCATATTTATCACTTCTCAAATCATTCTGAAGAAGAAATTTGTTTGAAAACATAAAATGTAGAATCGTGCAGCGTTAATGATTTCGATACGCTTCAAATGCTGTTCCTGAGCTGAAATGCACAGTTTCGTCAAATATGCTGTCCATGCAATCCCTTCACACCAGAACACCTTTAACATCATTTGTTGTCATATTTATCACTTCTCAAATCATTCTGAAGAAGAAATTTGTTTGAAAACATAAAGTGTACAGTCGTGCAGCCATAATGATTTCTATACACTTCAAATGCTGTTCCTGAGCTGAAATGCACAATTTGGTCAAATATGCTGTCCATGCAATTCCTTCAAACCAGAAAACCTTCATATTTGTCACATTTCAAGTCATTCTGAAGAAGAAAATTGTGTGTGAACATGAACTTCACGCCAAAGCAGCCTTCAAGATATTTCTGCTCTTAAAATGCTGGTCATCAGCTGAAATGCACAGTTTGGTCAAATATGCTGTCCATGTAATTCCTTCAAACCAGAACACCTTTAACATCATTGGCCTTCATATTTATGACTTTTCAAATCATTTTGAAGAAGAAATTAGTTTGAAAACATAAAGTGTAGAATCGTGCAGCCATAATGATTTCTGTACGCAACAAATGCTGGTCCTGAGCTGAAATGCACAGTTTGGTCGAATATGCTGTCCATGCAATTCGTTCAAGCCGTTGCACGTTAAACATCACTGGCCTTCATATTTGTCACATTTCAAGTATTTCTGAAGAAGAAATTTGTGTGTGAACATGAACTTCACGCTAATGCAGCCGTCATGATTTTTCTGGTCTTAAGGAGCTGGTCCTGTGCTGAAATGCAGGGTTTGGTCAAATATGCTGTCCATGCAATTCCTTCAAACCAGAACACCTTAAACAATGATTTGTTTTCATATTTATCACTTTTCAAATTATTTTGAAGAAGAAATTTGTTTGAAAACATAAAATGTAGAATCGTGCAGCGTTAATGATTTCTATACGCTTCAAATGCTGTTCCTGAGCTGAAATGCACAGTTTCGTCAAATATGCTGTCCATGCAATCCCTTCACACCAGAACACCTTTAACATCATTTGTTGTCATATTTATCACTTTTCAAATTATTCTGAAGAAGAAATTTGTTTGAAAACATAAAATGTAAAATCGTGCAGCCTTAATGATTTCTATACGCTTCAAATGCTGTTCCTGAGTTGAAACGCACAGTTTCGTCATATATGCTGTCCATGCAATCCCTTCACACCAGAACACCTTTAACATTATTGGCCTTCATATTCATCACATTTCAAGTCATTCTGAAGAAGAAAATTGTGTGTTAACATGAACTTCACGCTCATGCAGCCTTCATGATTTTTCTGCTCTTAAAATGCTGGTCCGGAGCTGAAATGCACAGTTTGGTCAAATATGCTGTCAAAGTAATTCCTTCACACCAGAACACCTTAAACATCATTTTTTTGTCATATTTATCACTTTTCAAATCATTCTGAAGAAGAAATTAGTTTGAAAGCATAAAGTGTAGAATCGTGCAGCCATAATGATTTCTATACACTTCAAATGCTGTTCCTGAGCTGAAATGCACAGTTTGGTCAAATATGCTGTCCATGCAAGTCTTTCAAGCCGTAGCACGTTAAACATCATTGGCCTTCATATTTATGACTTCTCAAATCATTGTGGAGAAGAAATTTGTGTGTCCACCTTATCTTCACGTTACTACAGCCGTCAAGATTTTTCTGCTCTTAAAATGCTGTTCCTGAGCTGAAATGCACAATTTGGTCAAACATGCTGTCCATGCAATTCCTTCAAACCAGAACACCTTAAACAATCATTTGTTTTCATATTTATCACTTCTCAAATCATTCTGAAGAAGAAAATTGTGTGTGAACATGAACTTGACGCAAATGCAGCCTTCATGATTTTTCTGCTCTTAAAATGCTGGTACGGAGCTGAAATGCACAGTTTGGTCAAATATGCTGTCAATGTAATTCCTTCAAACCAGAACACCTTAAACATCATTTGTTGTCATATTTATCACTTCTCACATCATTCTGAAGAAGAAATTTGTTTGAAAACATAACGTGTAGAATCGTGCAGCGTTAATGATTTCTATACGCTTCAAATGCTGTTCCTGAGCTGAAATGCACAGTTTGGTCAAATATGCTGTCCATGCAATTCCTTCAAGCCGTTCCACGTTAAACATCATTGGCCTTCATATTTATGACTTCTCAAATCATTGTGGAGAAGAAATTTGTGTGTCAACCTTATGTTCACGTAAATACAGCCGTCAAGATTTTTCTGCTCTTAAAATGCTGTTCCTGAACTGAAATGCACAATTTGGTGCATTTCAGCTGTTCCTGACCTGAAATGCACAATTTGGTCAAATATGCTGTCCATGCAATTCCTTCAAACCAGAACACCTTAAACAATCATTTGTTTTCATATTTATCACTTCTCAAATCATTCTGAAGAAGAAATTTGTTTGAAAACATAAAATGTAGAATCGTGCAGCGTTAATGATTTCGATACGCTTCAAATGCTGTTCCTGAGCTGAAATGCACAGTTTCGTCAAATATGCTGTCCATGCAATCCCTTCACACCAGAACACCTTTAACATCATTTGTTGTCATATTTATCACTTCTCAAATCATTCTGAAGAAGAAATTTGTTTGAAAACATAAAGTGTAGAATCGTGCAGCCATAATGATTTCTATACACTTCAAATGCTGTTCCTGAGCTGAAATGCACAATTTGGTCAAATATGCTTTCCATGCAATTCCTTCAAACCAGAAAACCTTCATATTTGTCACATTTCAAGTCATTCTGAAGAAGAAAATTGTGTGTGAACATGAACTTCACGCCAAAGCAGCCTTCAAGATATTTCTGCTCTTAAAATGCTGGTCATCATCTGAAATGCACAGTTTGGTCAAATATGCTGTCCATGTAATTCCTTCAAACCAGAACACCTTTAACATCATTGGCCTTCATATTTATGACTTTTCAAATCATTTTGAAGAAGAAATTAGTTTGAAAACATAAAGTGTAGAATCGTGCAGCCATAATGATTTCTGTACGCAACAAATGCTGGTCCTGAGCTGAAATGCACAGTTTGGTCGAATATGCTGTCCATGCAATTCGTTCAAGCCGTTGCACGTTAAACATCACTGGCCTTCATATTTGTCACATTTCAAGTATTTCTGAAGAAGAAATTTGTGTGTGAACATGAACTTCACGCTAATGCAGCCGTCATGATTTTTCTGGTCTTAAGGAGCTGGTCCTGAGCTGAAATGCAGGGTTTGGTCAAATATGCTGTCCATGCAATTCCTTCAAACCAGAACACCTTAAACAATGATTTGTTTTCATATTTATCACTTTTCAAATTATTTTGAAGAAGAAATTTGTTTGAAAACATAAAATGTAGAATCGTGCAGCGTTAATGATTTCTATACGCTTCAAATGCTGTTCCTGAGCTGAAATGCACAGTTTCGTCAAATATGCTGTCCATGCAATCCCTTCACACCAGAACACCTTTAACATCATTTGTTGTCATATTTATCACTTTTCAAATTATTCTGAAGAAGAAATTTGTTTGAAAACATAAAATGTAAAATCGTGCAGCCTTAATGATTTCTATACGCTTAAAATGCTGTTCCTGAGTTGAAATGCACAGTTTCGTCATATATGCTGTCCATGCAATCCCTTCACACCAGAACACCTTTAACATCATTGGCCTTCATATTCATCACATTTCAAGTCATTCTGAAGAAGAAAATTGTGTGTTAACATGAACTTCACGCTCATGCAGCCTTCATGATTTTTCTGCTCTTAAAATGCTGGTCCGGAGCTGAAATGCACAGTTTGGTCAAATATGCTGTCAAAGTAATTCCTTCAAACCAGAACACCTTAAACATCATTTTTTTGTCATATTTATCACTTTTCAAATCATTCTGAAGAAGAAATTAGTTTGAAAGCATAAAGTGTAGAATCGTGCAGCCATAATGATTTCTATACACTTCAAATGCTGTTCCTGAGCTGAAATGCACAGTTTGGTCAAATATGCTGTCCATGCAAGTCTTTCAAGCCGTAGCACGTTAAACATCATTGGCCTTCATATTTATGACTTCTCAAATCATTGTGGAGAAGACATTTGTGTGTCCACCTTATCTTCACGTTACTACAGCCGTCAAGATTTTTCTGCTCTTAAAATGCTGTTCCTGAGCTGAAATGCACAATTTGGTCAAACATGCTGTCCATGCAATTCCTTCAAACCAGAACACCTTAAACAATCATTTGTTTTCATATTTATCACTTCTCAAATCATTCTGAAGAAGAAAATTGTGTGTGAACATGAACTTGACGCAAATGCAGCCTTCATGATTTTTCTGCTCTTAAAATGCTGGTACGGAGCTGAAATGCACAGTTTGGTCAAATATGCTGTCAATGTAATTCCTTCAAACCAGAACACCTTAAACATCATTTGTTGTCATATTTATCACTTCTCACATCATTCTGAAGAAGAAATTTGTTTGAAAACATAACGTGTAGAATCGTGCAGCGTTAATGATTTCTATACGCTTCAAATGCTGTTCCTGAGCTGAAATGCACAGTTTGGTCAAATATGCTGTCCATGCAATTCCTTCAAGCCGTTCCACGTTAAACATCATTGGCCTTCATATTTATGACTTCTCAAATCATTGTGGAGAAGAAATTTGTGTGTCAACCTTATGTTCACGTAAATACAGCCGTCAAGATTTTTCTGCTCTTAAAATGCTGTTCCTGAACTGAAATGCACAATTTGGTGCATTTCAGCTGTTCCTGACCTGAAATGCACAATTTGGTCAAATATGCTGTCCATGCAATTCCTTCAAACCAGAACACCTTAAACAATCATTTGTTTTCATATTTATCACTTCTCAAATCATTCTGAAGAAGAAATTTGTTTGAAAACATAAAATGTAGAATCGTGCAGCGTTAATGATTTCGATACGCTTCAAATGCTGTTCCTGAGCTGAAATGCACAGTTTCGTCAAATATGCTGTCCATGCAATCCCTTCACACCAGAACACCTTTAACATCATTTGTTGTCATATTTATCACTTCTCAAATCATTCTGAAGAAGAAATTTGTTTGAAAACATAAAGTGTACAGTCGTGCAGCCATAATGATTTCTATACACTTCAAATGCTGTTCCTGAGCTGAAATGCACAATTTGGTCAAATATGCTGTCCATGCAATTCCTTCAAACCAGAAAACCTTCATATTTGTCACATTTCAAGTCATTCTGAAGAAGAAAATTGTGTGTGAACATGAACTTCACGCCAAAGCAGCCTTCAAGATATTTCTGCTCTTAAAATGCTGGTCATCAGCTGAAATGCACAGTTTGGTCAAATATGCTGTCCATGTAATTCCTTCAAACCAGAACACCTTTAACATCATTGGCCTTCATATTTATGACTTTTCAAATCATTTTGAAGAAGAAATTAGTTTGAAAACATAAAGTGTAGAATCGTGCAGCCATAATGATTTCTGTACGCAACAAATGCTGGTCCTGAGCTGAAATGCACAGTTTGGTCGAATATGCTGTCCATGCAATTCGTTCAAGCCGTTGCACGTTAAACATCACTGGCCTTCATATTTGTCACATTTCAAGTATTTCTGAAGAAGAAATTTGTGTGTGAACATGAACTTCACGCTAATGCAGCCGTCATGATTTTTCTGGTCTTAAGGAGCTGGTCCTGTGCTGAAATGCAGGGTTTGGTCAAATATGCTGTCCATGCAATTCCTTCAAACCAGAACACCTTAAACAATGATTTGTTTTCATATTTATCACTTTTCAAATTATTTTGAAGAAGAAATTTGTTTGAAAACATAAAATGTAGAATCGTGCAGCGTTAATGATTTCTATACGCTTCAAATGCTGTTCCTGAGCTGAAATGCACAGTTTCGTCAAATATGCTGTCCATGCAATCCCTTCACACCAGAACACCTTTAACATCATTTGTTGTCATATTTATCACTTTTCAAATTATTCTGAAGAAGAAATTTGTTTGAAAACATAAAATGTAAAATCGTGCAGCCTTAATGATTTCTATACGCTTCAAATGCTGTTCCTGAGTTGAAACGCACAGTTTCGTCATATATGCTGTCCATGCAATCCCTTCACACCAGAACACCTTTAACATTATTGGCCTTCATATTCATCACATTTCAAGTCATTCTGAAGAAGAAAATTGTGTGTTAACATGAACTTCACGCTCATGCAGCCTTCATGATTTTTCTGCTCTTAAAATGCTGGTCCGGAGCTGAAATGCACAGTTTGGTCAAATATGCTGTCAAAGTAATTCCTTCACACCAGAACACCTTAAACATCATTTTTTTGTCATATTTATCACTTTTCAAATCATTCTGAAGAAGAAATTAGTTTGAAAGCATAAAGTGTAGAATCGTGCAGCCATAATGATTTCTATACACTTCAAATGCTGTTCCTGAGCTGAAATGCACAGTTTGGTCAAATATGCTGTCCATGCAAGTCTTTCAAGCCGTAGCACGTTAAACATCATTGGCCTTCATATTTATGACTTCTCAAATCATTGTGGAGAAGAAATTTGTGTGTCCACCTTATCTTCACGTTACTACAGCCGTCAAGATTTTTCTGCTCTTAAAATGCTGTTCCTGAGCTGAAATGCACAATTTGGTCAAACATGCTGTCCATGCAATTCCTTCAAACCAGAACACCTTAAACAATCATTTGTTTTCATATTTATCACTTCTCAAATCATTCTGAAGAAGAAAATTGTGTGTGAACATGAACTTGACGCAAATGCAGCCTTCATGATTTTTCTGCTCTTAAAATGCTGGTACGGAGCTGAAATGCACAGTTTGGTCAAATATGCTGTCAATGTAATTCCTTCAAACCAGAACACCTTAAACATCATTTGTTGTCATATTTATCACTTCTCACATCATTCTGAAGAAGAAATTTGTTTGAAAACATAACGTGTAGAATCGTGCAGCGTTAATGATTTCTATACGCTTCAAATGCTGTTCCTGAGCTGAAATGCACAGTTTGGTCAAATATGCTGTCCATGCAATTCCTTCAAGCCGTTCCACGTTAAACATCATTGGCCTTCATATTTATGACTTCTCAAATCATTGTGGAGAAGAAATTTGTGTGTCAACCTTATGTTCACGTAAATACAGCCGTCAAGATTTTTCTGCTCTTAAAATGCTGTTCCTGAACTGAAATGCACAATTTGGTGCATTTCAGCTGTTCCTGACCTGAAATGCACAATTTGGTCAAATATGCTGTCCATGCAATTCCTTCAAACCAGAACACCTTAAACAATCATTTGTTTTCATATTTATCACTTCTCAAATCATTCTGAAGAAGAAATTTGTTTGAAAACATAAAATGTAGAATCGTGCAGCGTTAATGATTTCGATACGCTTCAAATGCTGTTCCTGAGCTGAAATGCACAGTTTCGTCAAATATGCTATCCATGCAATCCCTTCACACCAGAACACCTTTAACATCATTTGTTTCATATTTATCACTTCTCAAATCATTCTGAAGAAGAAATTGTTTGAAAACATAAAGTGTAGAATCGTGCAGCCATAATGATTTCTATACACTTCAAATGCTGTTCCTGAGCTGAAATTCACAATATGGTCAAATATTTTTCCATGCAATTCCTTCAAACCAGAAAACCTTCATATTGTCACATTTCAAGTCATTCTGAAGAAGAAAATTGTGTGTGAACATGAACTTCACGCCAAAGCAGCCTTCAAGATATTTCTGCTCTTAAAATGCTGGTCATCATCTGAAATGCACAGTTTGGTCAAATATGCTGTCCATGTAATTCCTTCAAACCAGAACACCTTTAACATCATTGGCCTTCATATTTATGACTTTTCAATCATTTTGAAGAAGAAATTAGTTTGAAAACATTAAAGTGTAGAATCGTGCAGCCATAATGATTTCTGTACGCAACAAATGCTGGTCCTGAGCTGAAATGCACAGTTTGGTCGAATATGCTGTCCATGCAATTCGTTCAAGCCGTTGCACGTTAATCATCACTGGCCTTCATATTTGTCACATTTCAAGTATTTCTGAAGAAGAAATTGTGTGTGAACATGAACTTCACGCTAATGCAAGCCGTCATGATTTTCTGGTCTTAAAGAGCTGGTCCTGAGCTGAAATGCAGGGTTTGGTCAAATATGCTGTCCATGCAATTCCTTCAAACCAGAACACCTTAAACAATGATTTGTTTTCATATTTATCACTTTTCAAATTATTTTGAAGAAGAAATTTGTTTGAAACATAAAATTGTAGAATCGTGCAGCCGTTAATGATTTCGATACGCTTCAAATGCTGTTCCTGAGCTGAAATGCACAGTTTCGTCAAATATGCTGTCCATGCAATCCCTTCACACCAGAACACCTTTAACATCATTTGTTGTCATATTATCACTTTCAAATTATTCTGAAGAAGAAATTTGTTTGAAAACATAAAATGTAAAATCGTGCAGCCTTAATGATTTCTATACGCTTCAAATGCTGTTCCTGAGTTGAAATGCACAGTTTCGTCATATATGCTGTCCATGCAATCCCTTCACACCAGAACACCTTTAACATTATTGGCCTTCATATTCATCACATTTCAAGTCATTCTGAAGAAGAAAATTGTGTGTTAACATGAACTTCACGCTCATGCAGCCTTCATGATTTTTCTGCTCTTAAAATGCTGGTCCGGAGCTGAAATGCACAGTTTGGTCAAATATGCTGTCAAAGTAATTCCTTCAAACCAGAACACCTTAAACATCATTTTTTTGTCATATTTATCACTTTTCAAATCATTCTGAAGAAGAAATTAGTTTGAAAGCATAAAGTGTAGAATCGTGCAGCCATAATGATTTCTATACACTTCAAATGCTGTTCCTGAGCTGAAATGCACAGTTTGGTCAAATATGCTGTCCATGCAAGTCTTTCAAGCCGTAGCACGTTAAACATCATTGGCCTTCATATTTATGACTTCTCAAATCATTGTGGAGAAGAAATTTGTGTGTCCACCTTATCTTCACGTTACTACAGCCGTCAAGATTTTTCTGCTCTTAAAATGCTGTTCCTGAGCTGAAATGCACAATTTGGTCAAACATGCTGTCCATGCAATTCCTTCAAACCAGAACACCTTAAACAATCATTTGTTTCATATTTATCACTTCTCAAATCATTCTGAAGAAGAAAATGTGTGTGAACATGAACTTGACGCAAATGCAGCCTTCATGATTTTTCTGCTCTTAAAATGCTGGTACGGAGCTGAAATGCACAGTTTGGTCAAATATGCTGTCAATGTAATTC
>NW_026131317.1:0-66731 GCF_021347895.1 Acanthochromis polyacanthus
TGGGCCCGTTCAGCAAACGGTCATGGGTCATCGCTTCTCGGCCTTTTGGCTAAGATCAAGTGTTTTGTCGGAGTCTTACACCAGCTGCTGAGGCGTTTTCTACACACCGTGAGGATGGCCGCAGGGGCCACACCGGAGCAGCAGATCCCTAGGGTCGGGCTGAGGTATACCCTTCGTTTCCAAGTGGCGTCGTCTGGTGAGGATGCTTCGTCCCGAGCATGGTTCTGCAGGAATGTCATCATGGATCATCTCCATCTGAAGGTGGACGAGGTGTTTTGCCTTCAGTGGAATCAGCAGGACAAGGCATTTGATGTCACACTGAGAGGAGAGGAGGTTTACCACCGAGCAGCGGAGCGATGCAGGAGCACGTCGTCGGCACGGCCTCTCACCTTGTACAAAGTCTGGAACTTGGACCGGCCGAATTTTAGGGTGATCACTGTACATATGTACAACCCCTTTGTCACTGACCTTCAGGTTTCATCGTTTCTGAGTCAGTACGGAGAGGTGGTGACGGCGGCACGGTATATTAAGGACCCTTTGGGATTTTGGACGGGAAGGCGGCAGTTTCAAGTGCTGTTGAAGGCTGACCTGGACGGGCCCAACGGACTCAAGCACCCGCCTGCTTTTTTAGCCTGGGCGGGGACGGTGGTTATTTGTATTATGCAACGGCAACCTGCTTTCTGCCGCCGCCTGTCGGCAGTCGGCCATGCGGAAAACATCATGCGCCGGGGACCGTTGCCGTTCTGTGGGCAAGGAGGGCACGAGGCCGAAGGACTGCAGTGCACCGAAGCGTGTCATGGTTGCGGAGGCTTGGGGCATCTGTACCGGGACTGCCCGACCCGTGCGAGGACCTTCGCTGAGGTTGCCAGAGGTGGGGGACCGGAGGGCGCCTCGAAGCTTGCCGGCGTTTCCAGGGAGAGGGGGAGTGCTGCAGGCTATGGGGATAATGTGGCTGTCCTGTGGGAGATCACGGGGGAAGCCCACCGTACCTCGGAGGGCCTCCGGGTGGTTTCCCCGGTGGCTACCCTGCCCCAGTCCGCCCTGAGTGAAACAAGGAGTGCGCAGAGGGTCACAGGCCTTTGATGCGGGGTCTCCTGCTGAACAGGGCCTGCAGAGCAAGAAGATCACGGGGTGAGGAGACGGTTGAGACTGGTGGGTTGTCTGTGGAGGGTTGTGAGGGCGGAGTCCCGATCGTTGCATTGACGATGCAGCAGGGGCTGAGGCGGGTCGATCGCAAGTGGGGGACAGTGTGGAGGGGGAGGGGAAGGGTCGGCCGAGGACAGTCTGGGCCTGGCGTGGAGGACCCGCTCGACGCCGGGTTTTGAATTGGAACTGGAACTTTACCCCGGACCTGCCGATGGTTCCTTCACCTTTAGGCACGATGCATATGAGGGGCCCAACAGGCCGTCATCTTCACGAATACTGTGCCCTTTTCCTGGGCCGAGCAGATGGACAGCTTAGACCTGTATGATGAGTAGGAGGGGCACTTTTTTGCGTGGATTTTTTCTTTTTCATGTTCAATACGGTTTCTTTTAATGTACTGTCGCTGAATGTGAGGGCATGAGGGACCCTGTTACACGGAGGGTCGTTTTTGATTATGTGGGCTCCCTACGTGCTGATTTTTGTTTTTTGCAGGAAGTCCACTTACGGGATGTCCGGGATAAGGGTGTTTTACGCAAGAGTGGGTAGGGGGCCTGCGGTCTGGAGTGTTGGGGGGGTTCACTCTACTGGGGTTGGGATTCTGTTTGGAACTAGGGACATGACAGTGGACAATGTTGTGGTCATTTCTCAGGGGAGGGTTTTGGGGGCCGATGTGTCGTGGGGGTCAGTGAAGCTCAGGGTCATTGTGGTGTACGGGCCACAGACTCCTGTGAGAGGCAGGAGGTTTTTGGACTGATTGGACCGCACCTCGCGACAAACAGACAGGTCATTGTTGGGGGTGATTTTAATGTTGAGTTGGGGAGTGGGGGATCGAGCATGGCTGGGGGGCGGCACATATCACGATTGTTTGAGGGATATGGTTTGGTGGATGGGGGCAAGGCAGTTCAGCCAACGGTGGTCGGGCCCACATGGTATAATTCATGTGGGGTAGCTAAGCGTCTGGACTATGTGTTTTTTTCGAGGTCTCTCAGTTTGTTGGCAGGCAAGGTGATCCCCGTCTGTTTCACTGATCACCATGGGCTCCTGTTCCGGGTAGGCTCGTCTCTGCCTCCTTTTGGGCCAGGTTACTGGCGCCTTAACGTCAGTGTATTGGAGGAGGCTACTTTTAGAGGCCAATTCTTGCAGTTTTTTAGGGGTCTTTTGGGTCTCAGACCTATGTGCTCTGGGGTTTCTGACTGGTGGGAATCAGCAAAGGAGCGCATTAGGCACTTTTGTTTGACGTACTGTAAGGCCAGGAAGGGGAGGGCGAGGAAGCGAGTGTCTCTTTTGCAGCGACGCCTCGAGGTGGAATATGCCAGGGGTAACAGCGGGGTGGGGTGGACCTGCGGGTCTGTGACACCCTGAAGTCTCGGCTCAGGGTTTTTTATGAGCGAGGTGCTCGCGCATACCTGGTGCGGTCGCGGAGACGGCTGCATGAACAGTCAGAGGCGTGCTCTGCGGCTTTTTTCAGCTCGATTCGTGCAGATAGAGAGAGACAGGTTCTGACCGCAGTCAGGGATGCTCAGGGACGGCTCACTGCTGACGTGTGTGACATGGTGGGTGTTTCTACCGACTACTATCGGGATTTTTTGGGGGGAGGGCGGTTGACGAGGACGGGGCTGAGGGGTTTCTGGGCCTGCTTACTCGGCGGGTGCCACCCGACATAGCACGTGCTATGGAGGCCCCGCTCTCGCTCACTGAACTCGGGGCTGTGCTCCGTCGGATGAGGAGAAAGGTCGTCCCCGGTATTGATGGGCTTCCGGTGGAATTTTACATGGTTTTCTGGGAGGTGCTAGGGCCGACAGTGTTGGAGGTTTTTAATGAGGTGCTGCATAGTGGTGTGATGGGGGAATCTTTGGCCACTGGGGTTGTCTCCCTCTTATACAAGAAGGGGGACCGGGCGGATCTGGGGAACTGGCGTCCACTGACTATGCTGTGTGTGGACTACAAGCTTTTGGCGAAAGTCCTTGCGGACAGACTTGGCACGGCGCTACCGCACGTGATCCATGTGGACCAGACGTGTGGGGTGAAGGGGCGCTCGGTGAGGTGGAACCTTCAGCTGGTCCGAGACGCAATTGCTTGGTCTGAGGACCGTCACTTGCCACTAATGGCTGTGGCCCTCGATCAGCAAAGGGCGTTTGACAGGGTTCACCGGGGCTTTTTGTTCAGGGGGTTGGAAAGGATGGGTTTCGGCCGCGTTTTTGTGGGGTGGTTGCGGACTTTGTACGCAAATGTGCGGAGCATGGTGACGGTGAATGGTCACCTGGGGAGGGTTTTTGGGGTGCACTCTGGGGTGCGGCAGGGGTGCCCGCTCTCTCCTTTGCTGTACGTTTTGTATATTGAACCTCTTGGAGAGGCCATCCGCGTGGATCAGGGGATCAGAGGGTTTTTGGTGCCAGGCAGTGGGGGCACACGGGTGAAGCTGTCCCAGTACGCGGACGACATGACGTTGCTGCTGGACAGTGATGGATGTCTGGTCAGGGCTTTGCGGGTCATACAGGATTTTGGGCGGGCTGCAGGGGCGAGCCTGAACCTTGCAAAGTCCTCGGTTAAGTTTTTTGGACGGTGGAAGGGGCGGACGGACGTACCGGGGGCTTGGCGCACTGCCGTGGCCCGCTGAAGGTCTTGGGAGTTCATTTCGAGACAGCCAACAGTGCTGCCTCGAACTGGACTGACCGCCTTGCCAAGGTTCAGAGGAAGCTGTCATTGTGGAGGGGCAGATTCCTGACTTTTTTCGGGAAAGTGCTGGTGCTGAAGGTAGATGTGCTACCGTCCCTTTTGTACCTGGCGTATGTCTACCCCCTTCCAGTGTGCATGAGGAGGTCGCTGATGCGTATGGTCTTTGGTTTCATGTGGGGAGGGCGATACGAATACGTATCAAGGGCCCGCATGATGGTTGGGATAGACGGAGGGGGGAGGGATGTCCCACATTTGCCACTGAAGCTGGACTGTATGTTCGTGTCCTTCTTGTGCGCTCAGCTGTCTGGCCCAGTATTGCACCCTTCGGGCTACTTTCTGCGGCTGTTTTTTGCCTACCAGGCAAGACAGCTCATGGTGTGGGACAACCTGGCACCACGGGTGGAGCAGCAGCCTTGGCATTACCGCCATGCTGCACGGTGGCTGAGAGCCCATCCGGAGGCGTCCGTAGGAGCAGTGAGGGTCGATCATAGGGCCCTGTACAACGAGGTCAGGGAAAGGGTGTCTGCACCACCGGTGATCGGGGTGCCGTCCAGCACTTGGAGAGAGATACAGCCGCGTGGCCTTGATAATGGGCTCAGGGACCTGAATTGGTTGTGCCTCCACAGGTGCTTGCCAGTGCGCAAGGTGATGCACAGGCACGGGCTGGCGGGATCTCCTGCCTGTCCAAGGGAGGGCTGTGGGGAGGAGGAGTCGGTTGCACATGTTATGTGGGACTGTCCCTTTGCGCAGGCGCTCTGGTCTTGGGTGGAGTTGAGGTTTGGGCGGGCAATGTCTTGGCCTGCCTTGTCATGGGAGCGCGTCGACAGAGGAGTGGGCACAGGAAGGGGGGTGTTCCTTGTCTTGCTGATTGTCAGCCTGGTCAAAAAGTACTTGTGGTGGGCAAGGCAGGAGCTTGTGCAGAAACACAGGACTGTCAGTAGGCAAGGGGTGATGGGGAGGTTGGTGGCGGAGCTTCGGGGGAGGGTTGACAGCGACATATTGAGGTGGGGGCAGCATGCAGCTCTGGAGAGGTGGAAAGGGGGTTTGGGGTTGGTGGGATGGGGGCTTGGTGTGTGTCACGGGGGGAGGTTTTGATTATTGCAAACGACTGTAATTGCTTTGGTTTTATTTTTGTGCCAATGGGATGGTTTGTTGGACGATTGTTCTTAGCAACAGTGTTTTTTCCGGCTGGGGCAGTTTTTTTGTTGTAGGTGGATTGTCTTCTGTGCAACGAGTGTCATGGTTTGTTCTTTGATGTGTTTGTGTATGTATTGTGTGCTTCTGTGATTCAGGCATTGTGTTTGTGTGAGTTCTGTTGATTGATTTCTTTAATAAAAAAAAAAAAAAAAAAAAAAAATCTGTTCTTATCAGTTTAATATCTGATATGTCCTCCATGTGAGGACTACATATTAAACGCATTTTTAGCACTGGGAGCTGAACGAGGGGCTTGCTCCTTTCACTCCACGCATCGACCCGGCATTGCAGTGCCGCCGGGAACGGTGCACCCTTCTCTGGCCTTGTGGAATGAAAAGACACAGACATAAAAGAACAACCACTGCAGCACACACTGTGAGATCAGAGAATGAACCCAAAGCGGTCAAACAAAGCCAGCAGCGTGAGGTGCTTGTGTGGCGTTTTCATGCTTATCCAAATCAGTTTGAAGAGAGAATGGTTTTAATCTGGCTGCGGACGGCAAAGGCCTTTATTCACTTTCCGAGGCCCGAGTCCCAACAACCAGGGGAACGGTCAGAACACGGCCGGCCGCAGTAGGATTGGTCATCCGTCCGACTGGCCGCAATACGACTGGACGGAGCCTTTGGCAACACGGGGAGGTGAGGTGCACTGGGCGTGGCCCGGCATCTGCTACCCGTGACAAATGCAAGCGAGTCTCACCATGAGTGTGGTGCCTGTGACAACCAGGCTTTTGGGCTGCTTCTTCTGCAGAAAGGCAGACTTACTCTGGTTTCTCTTCATAACGTACAAGTCTTTCGCCTTTTACTAAAGACTTCCGTGGAGAGTGACTCCAACGAGTGTATTCTATTTTTGGCAGGCTTTGCCGTCTGGCAGAGCCATATCTGTTTGTTGAAAGCAAAGGAGCTGTGCTTGACAGATTTTTGGGCGGTGCTGAGTGGAGCTTGTGTGTGAGGTCACCAGGCAGAAGCCACTAGCGCAGCCCGGTGAAAACAGTGCACCAGCACAAGTGAGAACTGCGCCAGGGGGCTGGGCCCGTTCAGCAAACGGTCATGGGTCATCGCTTCTCGGCCTTTTGGTTAAGATCAAGTGTAGTATCTGTTCTTATCAGTTTAATATCTGATATGTCCTCCATGTGAGGACTACATATTAAACGCATTTTTAGCACTGGGAGCTGAACGAGGGGCTTGCTCCTTTCACTCCACGCATCGACCCGGCATTGCAGTGCCGCCGGGAACGGTGCACCCTTCTCTGGCCTTGTGGAATGACAAGACACAGACATAAAAGGACAATCACTGCAGCACACACTGTGAGGTCAGAGAATGAACCCAAAGCGGTCAAACAAAGCCAGCAGCGTGAGGTGCTTGTGTGGCGTTTTCATGCTTATCCAAATCAGTTTGAAGAGAGAATGGTTTTAATCTGGTTGCGGACGGCAAAGGCCTTCATTCACACTTTCCGAGGCCCGAGTCCCAACAACCAGGGGAACGGTCAGAACACGGCCGGCCGCAGTAGGATTGGTCATCCGTCCGACTGGCCGCAATACGACTGGACGGAGCCTTTGGCAACACGGGGAGGTGAGGTGCACTGGGCGTGGCCCGGCATCTGCTACCCGTGACAAATGCAAGCGAGTCTCACCATGAGTGTGGTGCCTGTGACAACCAGGCTTTTGGGCTGCTTCTTCTGCAGAAAGGCAGACTTACTCTGGTTTCTCTTCATAACGTACAAGTCTTTCGCCTTTTACTAAAGACTTCCGTGGAGAGTGACTCCAACGAGTGTATTCTATTTTTGGCAGGCTTTGCCGTCTGGCAGAGCCATATCTGTTTGTTGAAAGCAAAGGAGCTGTGCTTGACAGATTTTTGGGCGGTGCTGAGTGGAGCTTGTGTGTGAGGTCACCAGGCAGAAGCCACTAGCGCAGCCCGGTGAAAACAGTGCACCAGCACAAGTGAGAACTGCGCCAGGGGGCTGGGCCCGTTCAGCAAACGGGCATGGGTCATCGCTTCTCGGCCTTTTGGTTAAGATCAAGTGTAGTATCTGTTCTTATCAGTTTAATATCTGATATGTCCTCCATGTGAGGACTACATATTAAACGCATTTTTAGCACTGGGAGCTGAACGAGGGGCTTGCTCCTTTCACTCCACGCATCGACCCGGCATTGCAGTGCCGCCGGGAACGGTGCACCCTTCTCTGGCCTTGTGGAATGACAAGACACAGACATAAAAGGACAATCACTGCAGCACACACTGTGAGGTCAGAGAATGAACCCAAAGCGGTCAAACAAAGCCAGCAGCGTGAGGTGCTTGTGTGGCGTTTTCATGCTTATCCAAATCAGTTTGAAGAGAGAATGGTTTTAATCTGGTTGCGGACGGCAAAGGCCTTCATTCACACTTTCCGAGGCCCGAGTCCCAACAACCAGGGGAACGGTCAGAACACGGCCGGCCGCAGTAGGATTGGTCATCCGTCCGACTGGCCGCAATACGACTGGACGGAGCCTTTGGCAACACGGGGAGGTGAGGTGCACTGGGCGTGGCCCGGCATCTGCTACCCGTGACAAATGCAAGCGAGTCTCAACATGAGTGTGGTGCCTGTGACAACCAGGCTTTTGGGCTGCTTCTTCTGCAGAAAGGCAGACTTACTCTGGTTTCTCGTCATAACGTACAAGTCTTTCGCCTTTTACTAAAGACTTCCGTGGAGAGTGACTCCAACGAGTGTATTCTATTTTTGGCAGGCTTTGCCGTCTGGCAGAGCCATATCTGTTTGTTGAAAGCAAAGGAGCTGTGCTTGACAGATTTTTGGGCGGTGCTGAGTGGAGCTTGTGTGTGAGGTCACCAGGCAGAAGCCACTAGCGCAGCCCGGTGAAAACAGTGCACCAGCACAAGTGAGAACTGCGCCAGGGGGCTGGGCCCGTTCAGCAAACGGTCATGGGTCATCGCTTCTCGGCCTTTTGGCTAAGATCAAGTGTAGTATCTGTTCTTATCAGTTTAATATCTGATATGTCCTCCATGTGAGGACTACATATTAAACGCATTTTTAGCACTGGGAGCTGAACGAGGGGCTTGCTCCTTTCACTCCACGCATCCACCCGGCATTGCAGTGCCGCCGGGAACGGTGCACCCTTCTCTGGCCTTGTGGAATGAAAAGACACAGACATAAAAGGACAACCACTGCAGCACACACTGTGAGGTCAGAGAATGAACCCAAAGCGGTCAAACAAAGCCAGCAGCGTGAGGTGCTTGTGTGGCGTTTTCATGCTTATCCAAATCAGTTTGAAGAGAGAATGGTTTTAATCTGGCTGCGGACGGCAAAGGCCTTCATTCACACTTTCCGGGACTTACTCTGGTTTCTCTTCATAACGTACAAGTCTTTCGCCTTTTACTAAAGACTTCCGTGGAGAGTGACTCCAACGAGTTTATCCTATTTTTGGCAGGCTTTGCCGTCTGGCAGAGCCATATCTGTTTGTTGAAAGCAAAGGAGCTGTGCTTGACAGATTTTTGGGCAGTGCTGAGTGGAGCTTGTGTGTGAGGTCACCAGGCAGAAGCCACTAGCGCAGCCCGGTGAAAACAGTGCACCAGCACAAGTGAGAACTGCGCCAGGGGGCTGGGCCCGTTCAGCAAACGGTCATGGGTCATCGCTTCTCGGCCTTTTGGCTAAGATCAAGTGTAGTATCTGTTCTTATCAGTTTAATATCTGATATGTCCTCCATGTGAGGACTACATATTAAACGCATTTTTAGCACTGGGAGCTGAACGAGGGGCTTGCTCCTTTCACTCCACGCATCCACCCGGCATTGCAGTGCCGCCGGGAACGGTGCACCCTTCTCTGGCCTTGTGGAATGAAAAGACACAGACATAAAAGGACAACCACTGCAGCACACACTGTGAGGTCAGAGAATGAACCCAAAGCGGTCAAACAAAGCCAGCAGCGTGAGGTGCTTGTGTGGCGTTTTCATGCTTATCCAAATCAGTTTGAAGAGAGAATGGTTTTAATCTGGCTGCGGACGGCAAAGGCCTTCATTCACACTTTCCGGGACTTACTCTGGTTTCTCTTCATAACGTACAAGTCTTTCGCCTTTTACTAAAGACTTCCGTGGAGAGTGACTCCAACGAGTGTATTCTATTTTTGGCAGGCTTTGCCGTCTGGCAGAGCCATATCTGTTTGTTGAAAGCAAAGGAGCTGTGCTTGACAGATTTTTGGGCGGTGCTGAGTGGAGCTTGTGTGTGAGGTCACCAGGCAGAAGCCACTAGCGCAGCCCGGTGAAAACAGTGCACCAGCACAAGTGAGAACTGCGCCAGGGGGCTGGGCCCGTTCAGCAAACGGTCATGGGTCATCGCTTCTCGGCCTTTTGGCTAAGATCAAGTGTTTTGTCGGAGTCTTACACCAGCTGCTGAGGCGTTTTCTACACACCGTGAGGATGGCCGCAGGGGCCACACCGGAGCAGCAGATCCCTAGGGTCGGGCTGAGGTATACCCTTCGTTTGCAAGTGGCGTCGTCTGGTGAGGATGCTTCGTCCCGAGCATGGTTCTGCAGGAATGTCATCATGGATCATCTCCATCTGAAGGTGGACGAGGTGTTTTGCCTTCAGTGGAATCAGCAGGACAAGGCATTTGATGTCACACTGAGAGGAGAGGAGGTTTACCACCGAGCAGCGGAGCGATGCAGGAGCACGTCGTCGGCACGGCCTCTCACCTTGTACAAAGTCTGGAACTTGGACCGGCCGAATTTTAGGGTGATCACTGTACATATGTACAACCCCTTTGTCACTGACCTTCAGGTTTCATCGTTTCTGAGTCAGTACGGAGAGGTGGTGACGGCGGCACGGTATGTTAAGGACCCTTTGGGATTTTGGACGGGAAGGCGGCAGTTTCAAGTGCTGTTGAAGGCTGACCTGGACGGGCCCAACGGACTCAAGCACCCGCCTGCTTTTTTTAGCCTGGGCGGGGACAGGGGTTATTTGTATTATGCACGGCAACCTGCTTTCTGCCGCCGCTGTCGGCAGTCGGGCCATGCGGAAACATCATGCGCCGGGGACCGTTGCCGTTTCTGTGGGCAAGGAGGGCACGAGGCGAAGGACTGCAGTGCACCGAAGGCGTGTCATGGTTGCGGAGGCTTAGGGCATCTGTACCGGGACTGCCCGACCCGTGCGAGGACCTTCGCTGAGGTTGCCAGAGGTGGGGGACCGGAGGGCGCCTCGAAGCTTGCCGGCGTTTCCAGGGAGGGAGGGAGTGCTGCAGGCTATGGGGATAATGTGGCTGTCCCTGTGGGAGATCACGGGGGAAGCCCACCGACCTCGGAGGGCCTCCGGGTGGTTTCCCCGGTGGCTACCCCTGCCCCAGTCCGCCCTGAGGTGAAACAAGGAGTGCGCAGAGGGTCACAGGCCTTTGATGCGGGGTCTCCTGCTGAACAGGGCCTGCAGAGCAAGAGATCACGGGGTGAGGAGACGGGTGAGACTGGTGGGTTGTCTGTGGAGGGTTGTGAGGGCGGAGGTCCCGATCGTGCATTGACCGATGCAGCAGGGGCTGAGGCGGGTCGATCGCAAGTGGGGGACAGTGTGGAGGGGGAGGGGGAAGGGTCGGCCGAGGGACAGTCTGGGCCTGGCGTGGAGGACCCGCTCACGCCGGGTTTTGAATTGGAACTGGAACTTACCCCGGACCTGCCGATGGTTCCTTCACCTTTAGGCAACGATGCATATGAGGGGCCCAACAGGCCGTCATCTTCACCGAATACTGTGCCCTTTTCCTGGGCCGAGCAGATGGACAGCTTAGACCTGTATGATGAGTAGGAGGGGCACTTTTTTGCGTGGATTTTTTCTTTTTCATGTTCAATACGGTTTCTTTTAATGTACTGTCGCTGAATGTGAGGGGCATGAGGGACCCTGTTACACGGAGGGTCGTTTTTGATTATGTGGGCTCCCTACGTGCTGATTTTTGTTTTTTGCAGGAAGTCCACTTACGGGATGTCCGGGATAAGGGTGTTTTTACGCAAGAGTGGGGTAGGGGGCCTGCGGTCTGGAGTGTTGGGGGGGTTCACTCTACTGGGGTTGGGATTCTGTTTGGAACTAGGGACATGACAGTGGACAATGTTGTGGTCATTTCTCAGGGGAGGGTTTTGGGGGCCGATGTGTCGTGGGGGTCAGTGAAGCTCAGGGTCATTGTGGTGTACGGGCCACAGACTCCTGTTGAGAGGCAGGAGGTTTTTGGACTGATTGGACCGCACCTCGCGACAAACAGACAGGTCATTGTTGGGGGTGATTTTAATGTTGAGTTGGGGAGTGGGGGATCGAGCATGGCTGGGGGGCGGCACATATCACGATTGTTTGAGGGACATGGTTTGGTGGATGGGGGCAAGGCAGTTCAGCCAACGGTGGTCGGGCCCACATGGTATAATTCATGTGGGGTAGCTAAGCGTCTGGACTATGTGTTTTTTTCGAGGTCTCTCAGTTTGTTGGCAGGCAAGGTGATCCCCGTCTGTTTCACTGATCACCATGGGCTCCTGTTCCGGGTAGGCTCGTCTCTGCCTCCTTTTGGGCCAGGTTACTGGCGCCTTAACGTCAGTGTATTGGAGGAGGCTACTTTTAGAGGCCAATTCTTGCAGTTTTTTAGGGGTCTTTTGGGTCTCAGACCTATGTGCTCTGGGGTTTCTGACTGGTGGGAATCAGCAAAGGAGCGCATTAGGCACTTTTGTTTGACGTACTGTAAGGCCAGGAAGGGGAGGGCGAGGAAGCGAGTGTCTCTTTTGCAGCGACGCCTCGAGGTGGAATATGCCAGGGGTAACAGCGGGGGTGGGGTGGACCTGCGGGTCTGTGACACCCTGAAGTCTCGGCTCAGGGTTTTTTATGAGCGAGATGCTCGCGCATACCTGGTGCGGTCGCGGAGACGGCTGCATGAACAGTCAGAGGCGTGCTCTGCGGCTTTTTTCAGCTCGATTCGTGCAGATAGAGAGAGACAGGTTCTGACCGCAGTCAGGGATGCCCAGGGACGGCTCACTGCTGACGTGTGTGACATGGTGGGTGTTTCTACCGACTACTATCGGGATTTTTTTGGGGGGAGGGCGGTTGACGAGGACGGGGCTGAGGGGTTTCTGGGCCTGCTTACTCGGCGGGTGCCACCCGACATAGCACGTGCTATGGAGGCCCCGCTCTCGCTCACTGAACTCGGGGCTGTGCTCCGTCGGATGAAGAGAAAGGTCGTCCCCGGTATTGATGGGCTTCCGGTGGAATTTTACATGGTTTTCTGGGAGGTGCTAGGGCCGACAGTGTTGGAGGTTTTTAATGAGGTGCTGCATAGTGGTGTGATGGGGGAATCTTTGGCCACTGGGGTTGTCTCCCTCTTATACAAGAAGGGGGACCGGGCGGATCTGGGGAACTGGCGTCCACTGACTATGCTGTGTGTGGACTACAAGCTTTTGGCGAAAGTCCTTGCGGACAGACTTGGCACGGCGCTACCGCACGTGATCCATGTGGACCAGACGTGTGGGGTGAAGGGGCGCTCGGTGAGGTGGAACCTTCAGCTGGTCCGAGACGCAATTGCTTGGTCTGAGGACCGTAACTTGCCACTAATGGCTGTGGCCCTCGATCAGCAAAAGGCGTTTGACAGGGTTCACCGGGGCTTTTTGTTCAGGGGGTTGGAAAGGATGGGTTTCGGCCGCGTTTTTGTGGGGTGGTTGCGGACTTTGTACGCAAATGTGAGGAGCATGGTGACGGTGAATGGTCACCTGGGGAGGGTTTTTGGGGTGCACTCTGGGGTGCGGCAGGGGTGCCCGCTCTCTCCTTTGCTGTACGTTTTGTATATTGAACCTCTTGGAGAGGCCATCCGCGTGGATCAGGGGATCAGAGGGTTTTTGGTGCCAGGCAGTGGGGGCACACGGGTGAAGCTGTCCCAGTACGCGGACGACATGACGTTGCTGCTGGACAGTGATGGATGTCTGGTCAGGGCTTTGCGGGTCATACAGGATTTTGGGCGGGCTGCAGGGGCGAGCCTGAACCTTGCAAAGTCCTCGGTTAAGTTTTTTGGACGGTGGAAGGGGCGGACGGACGTACCGGGGGGCTTGGCGCACTGCCGTGGCCCGCTGAAGGTCTTGGGAGTTCATTTCGAGACAGCCAACAGTGCTGCCTCGAACTGGACTGACCGCCTTGCCAAGGTTCAGAGGAAGCTGTCATTGTGGAGGGGCAGATTCCTGACTTTTTTCGGGAAAGTGCTGGTGCTGAAGGTAGATGTGCTACCGTCCCTTTTGTACCTGGCGTATGTCTACCCCCTTCCAGTGTGCATGAGGAGGTCGCTGATGCGTATGGTCTTTGGTTTCATGTGGGGAGGGCGATACGAGTACGTATCAAGGGCCCGCATGATGGTTGGGATAGACGGAGGGGGGAGGGATGTCCCACATTTGCCACTGAAGCTGGACTGTATGTTCGTGTCCTTCTTGTGCGCTCAGCTGTCTGGCCCAGTATTGCACCCTTCGGGCTACTTTCTGCGGCTGTTTTTTGCCTACCAGGCAAGACAGCTCATGGTGTGGGACAACCTGGCACCACGGGTGGAGCAGCAGCCTTGGCATTACCGCCATGCTGCACGGTGGCTGAGAGCCCATCCGGAGGCGTCCGTAGGAGCAGTGAGGGTCGATCATAGGGCCCTGTACAACGAGGTCAGGGAAAGGGTGTCTGCACCACCGGTGATCGGGGTGCCGTCCAGCACTTGGAGAGAGATACAGCCGCGTGGCCTTGATAATGGGCTCAGGGACCTGAATTGGTTGTGCCTCCACAGGTGCTTGCCAGTGCGCAAGGTGATGCACAGGCACGGGCTGGCGGGATCTCCTGCCTGTCCAAGGGAGGGCTGTGGGGAGGAGGAGTCGGTTGCACATGTTATGTGGGACTGTCCCTTTGCGCAGGCGCTCTGGTCTTGGGTGGAGTTGAGGTTTGGGCGGGCAATGTCTTGGCCTGCCTTGTCATGGGAGCGCGTCGACAGAGGAGTGGGCACAGGAAGGGGGGTGTTCCTTGTCTTGCTGATTGTCAGCCTGGTCAAAAAGTACTTGTGGTGGGCAAGGCAGGAGCTTGTGCAGAAACACAGGACTGTCAGTAGGCAAGGGGTGATGGGGAGGTTGGTGGCGGAGCTTCGGGGGAGGGTTGACAGCGACATATTGAGGTGGGGGCAGCATGCAGCTCTGGAGAGGTGGAAAGGGGGTTTGGGGTTGGTGGGATGGGGGCTTGGTGTGTGTCACGGGGGGAGGTTTTGATTATTGCAAACGACTGTAATTGCTTTGGTTTTATTTTTGTGCCAATGGGATGGTTTGTTGGACGATTGTTCTTAGCAACAGTGTTTTTTCCGGCTGGGGCAGTTTTTTTGTTGTAGGTGGATTGTCTTCTGTGCAACGAGTGTCATGGTTTGTTCTTTGATGTGTTTGTGTATGTATTGTGTGCTTCTGTGATTCAGGCATTGTGTTTGTGTGAGTTCTGTTGATTGATTTCTTTAATAAAAAAAAAAAAAAAAAAAAAAAAATCTGTTCTTATCAGTTTAATATCTGATATGTCCTCCATGTGAGGACTACATATTAAACGCATTTTTAGCACTGGGAGCTGAACGAGGGGCTTGCTCCTTTCACTCCACGCATCGACTCGGCATTGCAGTGCCGCCGGGAACGGTGCACCCTTCTCTGGCCTTGTGGAATGAAAAGACACAGACATAAAAGAACAACCACTGCAGCACACACTGTGAGGTCAGAGAATGAACCCAAAGCGGTCAAACAAAGCCAGCAGCGTGAGGTGCTTGTGTGGCGTTTTCATGCTTATCCAAATCAGTTTGAAGAGAGAATGGTTTTAATCTGGCTGCGGACGGCAAAGGCCTTTATTCACTTTCCGAGGCCCGAGTCCCAACAACCAGGGGAACGGTCAGAACACGGCCGGCCGCAGTAGGATTGGTCATCCGTCCGACTGGCCGCAATACGACTGGACGGAGCCTTTGGCAACACGGGGAGGTGAGGTGCACTGGGCGTGGCCCGGCATCTGCTACCCGTGACCAATGCAAGCGAGTCTCACCATGAGTGTGGTGCCTGTGACAACCAGGCTTTTGGGCTGCTTCTTCTGCAGAAAGGCAGACTTACTCTGGTTTCTCTTCATAACGTACAAATCTTTCGCCTTTTACTAAAGACTTCCGTGGAGAGTGACTCCAACGAGTTTATCCTATTCTTGGCAGGCTTTGCCGTCTGGCAGAGCCATATCTGTTTGTTGAAAGCAAAGGAGCTGTGCTTGACAGATTTTTGGGCGGTGCTGAGTGGAGCTTGTGTGTGAGGTCACCAGGCAGAAGCCACTAGCGCAGCCCGGTGAAAACAGTGCACCAGCACAAGTGAGAACTGCGCCAGGGGGCTGGGCCCGTTCAGCAAACGGTCATGGGTCATCGCTTCTCGGCCTTTTGGCTAAGATCAAGTGTAGTATCTGTTCTTATCAGTTTAATATCTGATATGTCCTCCATGTGAGGACTACATATTAAACGCATTTTTAGCACTGGGAGCTGAACGAGGGGCTTGCTCCTTTCACTCCACGCATCGACCCGGCATTGCAGTGCCGCCGGAAACGGTGCACCCTTCTCTGGCCTTTTGGAATGAAAAGACACAAACATAAAAGGACAACCACTGCAGCACACACTGTGAGGTCAGAGAATGAACCCAAAGCGGTCAAACAAAGCCAGCAGCGTGAGGTGCTTGTGTGGCGTTTTCATGCTTATCCAAATCAGTTTGAAGAGAGAATGGTTTTAATCTGGCTGCGGACGGCAAAGGCCTTCATTCACACTTTCCGGGACTTACTCTGGTTTCTCTTCATAACGTACAAGTCTTTCGCCTTTTACAAAAGACTTCCGTGGAGAGTGACTCCAACGAGTTTATCCTATTTTTGGCAGGCTTTGCCGTCTGGCAGAGCCATATCTGTTTGTTGAAAGCAAAGGAGCTGTGCTTGACAGATTTTTGGGCGGTGCTGAGTGGAGCTTGTGTGTGAGGTCACCAGGCAGAAGCCACTAGCGCAGCCCGGTGAAAACAGTGCACCAGCACAAGTGAGAACTGCGCCAGGGGGCTGGGCCCGTTCAGCAAACGGTCATGGGTCATCGCTTCTCGGCCTTTTGGCTAAGATCAAGTGTAGTATCTGTTCTTATCAGTTTAATATCTGATATGTCCTCCATGTGAGGACTACATATTAAACGCATTTTTAGCACTGGGAGCTGAACGAGGGGCTTGCTCCTTTCACTCCACGCATCGACCCGGCATTGCAGTGCCGCCGGGAACGGTGCACCCTTCTCTGGCCTTGTGGAATGAAAAGACACAGACATAAAAGAACAACCACTGCAGCACACACTGTCAGGTCAGAGAATGAACCCAAAGCGGTCAAACAAAGCCAGCAGCGTGAGGTGCTTGTGTGGCGTTTTCATGCTTATCCAAATCAGTTTGAAGAGAGAATGGTTTTAATCTGGCTGCGGACGGCAAAGGCCTTTATTCACTTTCCGAGGCCCGAGTCCCAACAACCAGGGGAACGGTCAGAACACGGCCGGCCGCAGTAGGATTGGTCATCCGTCCGACTGGCCGCAATACGACTGGACGGAGCCTTTGGCAACACGGGGAGGTGAGGTGCACTGGGCGTGGCCCGGCATCTGCTACCCGTGACCAATGCAAGCGAGTCTCACCATGAGTGTGGTGCCTGTGACAACCAGGCTTTTGGGCTGCTTCTTCTGCAGAAAGGCAGACTTACTCTGGTTTCTCTTCATAACGTACAAGTCTTTCGCCTTTTACTAAAGACTTCCGTGGAGAGTGACTCCAACGAGTTTATCCTATTTTTGGCAGGCTTTGCCGTCTGGCAGAGCCATATCTGTTTGTTGAAAGCAAAGGAGCTGTGCTTGACAGATTTTTGGGCGGTGCTGAGTGGAGCTTGTGTGTGAGGTCACCAGGCAGAAGCCACTAGCGCAGCCCGGTGAAAACAGTGCACCAGCACAAGTGAGAACTGCGCCAGGGGGCTGGGCCCGTTCAGCAAACGGTCATGGGTCATCGCTTCTCGGCCTTTTGGCTAAGATCAAGTGTAGTATCTGTTCTTATCAGTTTAATATCTGATATGTCCTCCATGTGAGGACTACATATTAAACGCATTTTTAGCACTGGGAGCTGAACGAGGGGCTTGCTCCTTTCACTCCACGCATCGACCCGGCATTGCAGTGCCGCCGGGAACGGTGCACCCTTCTCTGGCCTTGTGGAATGAAAAGACACAGACATAAAAGGACAACCACTGCAGCACACACTGTGAGGTCAGAGAATGAACCCAAAGCGGTCAAACAAAGCCAGCAGCGTGAGGTGCTTGTGTGGCGTTTTCATGCTTATCCAAATCAGTTTGAAGAGAGAATGGTTTTAATCTGGCTGCGGACGGCAAAGGCCTTCATTCACACTTTCCGGGACTTACTCTGGTTTCTCTTCATAACGTACAAGTCTTTCGCCTTTTACTAAAGACTTCCGTGGAGAGTGACTCCAACGAGTGTATTCTATTTTTGGCAGGCTTTGCCGTCTGGCAGAGCCATATCTGTTTGTTGAAAGCAAAGGAGCTGTGCTTGACAGATTTTTGGGCGGTGCTGAGTGGAGCTTGTGTGTGAGGTCACCAGGCAGAAGCCACTAGCGCAGCCCGGTGAAAACAGTGCACCAGCACAAGTGAGAACTGCGCCAGGGGGCTGGGCCCGTTCAGCAAACGGTCATGGGTCATCGCTTCTCGGCCTTTTGGCTAAGATCAAGTGTAGTATCTGTTCTTATCAGTTTAATATCTGATATGTCCTCCATGTGAGGACTACATATTAAACGCATTTTTAGCACTGGGAGCTGAACGAGGGGCTTGCTCCTTTCACTCCACGCATCGACCCGGCATTGCAGTGCCGCCGGGAACGGTGCACCCTTCTCTGGCCTTGTGGAATGAAAAGACACAGACATAAAAGGACAACCACTGCAGCACACACTGTGAGATCAGAGAATGAACCCAAAGCGGTCAAACAAAGCCAGCAGCGTGAGGTGCTTGTGTGGCGTTTTCATGCTTATCCAAATCAGTTTGAAGAGAGAATGGTTTTAATCTGGCTGCGGACGGCAAAGGCCTTTATTCACTTTCCGAGGCCCGAGTCCCAACAACCAGGGGAACGGTCAGAACACGGCCGGCCGCAGTAGGATTGGTCATCCGTCCGACTGGCCGCAATACGACTGGACGGAGCCTTTGGCAACACGGGGAGGTGAGGTGCACTGGGCGTGGCCCGGCATCTGCTACCCGTGACAAATGCAAGCGAGTCTCACCATGAGTGTGGTGCCTGTGACAACCAGGCTTTTGGGCTGCTTCTTCTGCAGAAAGGCAGACTTACTCTGGTTTCTCTTCATAACGTACAAGTCTTTCGCCTTTTACTAAAGACTTCCGTGGAGAGTGACTCCAACGAGTTTATTCCTATTTTTGGCAGGCTTTGCCGTCTGGCAGAGCCATATCTGTTTGTTGAAAGCAAAGGAGCTGTGCTTGACAGATTTTTGGGCGGTGCTGAGTGGAGCTTGTGTGTGAGGTCACCAGGCAGAAGCCACTAGCGCAGCCCGGTGAAAACAGTGCACCAGCACAAGTGAGAACTGCGCCAGGGGGCTGGGCCCGTTCAGCAAACGGTCATGGGTCATCGCTTCTCGGCCTTTTGGCTAAGATCAAGTGTAGTATCTGTTCTTATCAGTTTAATATCTGATATGTCCTCCATGTGAGGACTACATATTAAACGCATTTTTAGCACTGGGAGCTGAACGAGGGGCTTGCTCCTTTCACTCCACGCATCGACCCGGCATTGCAGTGCCGCCGGAACGGTGCACCCTTCTCTGGCCTTGTGGAATGAAAAGACACAGACATAAAAGGACAACCACTGCAGCACACACTGTGAGGTCAGAGAATGAACCCAAAGCGGTCAAACAAAGCCAGCAGCGTGAGGTGCTTGTGTGGCGTTTTCATGCTTATCCAAATCAGTTTGAAGAGAGAATGGTTTTAATCTGGCTGCGGACGGCAAAGGCCTTCATTCACACTTTCCGAGGCCCGAGTCCCAACAACCAGGGGAACGGTCAGAACACGGCCGGCCGCAGTAGGATTGGTCATCCGTCCGACTGGCCGCAATACGACTGGACGGAGCCTTTGGCAACACGGGGAGGTGAGGTGCACTGGGCGTGGCCCGGCATCTGCTACCCGTGACAAATGCAAGCGAGTCTCACCATGAGTGTGGTGCCTGTGACAACCAGGCTTTTGGGCTGCTTCTTCTGCAGAAAGGCAGACTTACTCTGGTTTCTCTTCATAACGTACAAGTCTTTCGCCTTTTACTAAAGACTTCCGTGGAGAGTGACTCCAACGAGTGTATCCTATTTTTGGCAGGCTTTGCCGTCTGGCAGAGCCATATCTGTTTGTTGAAAGCAAAGGAGCTGTGCTTGACAGATTTTTGGGCGGTGCTGAGTGGAGCTTGTGTGTGAGGTCACCAGGCAGAAGCCACTAGCGCAGCCCGGTGAAAACAGTGCACCAGCACAAGTGAGAACTGCGCCAGGGGGCTGGGCCCGTTCAGCAAACGGTCATGGGTCATCGCTTCTCGGCCTTTTGGCTAAGATCAAGTGTAGTATCTGTTCTTATCAGTTTAATATCTGATATGTCCTCCATGTGAGGACTACATATTAAACGCATTTTTAGCACTGGGAGCTGAACGAGGGGCTTGCTCCTTTCACTCCACGCATCGACCCGGCATTGCAGTGCCGCCGGGAACGGTGCACCCTTCTCTGGCCTTGTGGAATGAAAAGACACAGACATAAAAGGACAACCACTGCAGCACACACTGTGAGGTCAGAGAATGAACCCAAAGCGGTCAAACAAAGCCAGCAGCGTGAGGTGCTTGTGTGGCGTTTTCATGCTTATCCAAATCAGTTTGAAGAGAGAATGGTTTTAATCTGGCTGCGGACGGCAAAGGCCTTCATTCACACTTTCCGAGGCCCGAGTCCCAACAACCAGGGGAACGGTCAGAACACGGCCGGCCGCAGTAGGATTGGTCATCCGTCCGACTGGCCGCAATACGACTGGACGGAGCCTTTGGCAACACGGGGAGGTGAGGTGCACTGGGCGTGGCCCGGCATCTGCTACCCGTGACAAATGCAAGCGAGTCTCACCATGAGTGTGGTGCCTGTGACAACCAGGCTTTTGGGCTGCTTCTTCTGCAGAAAGGCAGACTTACTCTGGTTTCTCTTCATAACGTACAAGTCTTTCGCCTTTTACTAAAGACTTCCGTGGAGAGTGACTCCAACGAGTTTATCCTATTTTTGGCAGGCTTTGCCGTCTGGCAGAGCCATATCTGTTTGTTGAAAGCAAAGGAGCTGTGCTTGACAGATTTTTGGGCGGTGCTGAGTGGAGCTTGTGTGTGAGGTCACCAGGCAGAAGCCACTAGCGCAGCCCGGTGAAAACAGTGCACCAGCACAAGTGAGAACTGCGCCAGGGGGCTGGGCCCGTTCAGCAAACGGTCATGGGTCATCGCTTCTCGGCCTTTTGGCTAAGATCAAGTGTAGTATCTGTTCTTATCAGTTTAATATCTGATATGTCCTCCATGTGAGGACTACATATTAAACGCATTTTTAGCACTGGGAGCTGAACGAGGGGCTTGCTCCTTTCACTCCACGCATCGACCCGGCATTGCAGTGCCGCCGGGAACGGTGCACCCTTCTCTGGCTTGTGGAATGAAAAGACACAGACATAAAAGGACAACCACTGCAGCACACACTGTGAGGTCAGAGAATGAACCCAAAGCGGTCAAACAAAGCCAGCAGCGTGAGGTGCTTGTGTGGCGTTTTCATGCTTATCCAAATCAGTTTGAAGAGAGAATGGTTTTAATCTGGCTGCGGACGGCAAAGGCCTTCATTCACACTTTCCGAGGCCCGAGTCCCAACAACCAGGGGAACGGTCAGAACACGGCCGGCCGCAGTAGGATTGGTCATCCGTCCGACTGGCCGCAATACGACTGGACGGAGCCTTTGGCAACACGGGGAGGTGAGGTGCACTGGGCGTGGCCCGGCATCTGCTACCCGTGACAAATGCAAGCGAGTCTCACCATGAGTGTGGTGCCTGTGACAACCAGGCTTTTGGGCTGCTTCTTCTGCAGAAAGGCAGACTTACTCTGGTTTCTCTTCATAACGTACAAGTCTTTCGCCTTTTACTAAAGACTTCCGTGGAGAGTGACTCCAACGAGTTTATCCTATTTTTGGCAGGCTTTGCCGTCTGGCAGAGCCATATCTGTTTGTTGAAAGCAAAGGAGCTGTGCTTGACAGATTTTTGGGCGGTGCTGAGTGGAGCTTGTGTGTGAGGTCACCAGGCAGAAGCCACTAGCGCAGCCCGGTGAAAACAGTGCACCAGCACAAGTGAGAACTGCGCCAGGGGGCTGGGCCCGTTCAGCAAACGGTCATGGGTCATCGCTTCTCGGCCTTTTGGCTAAGATCAAGTGTAGTATCTGTTCTTATCAGTTTAATATCTGATATGTCCTCCATGTGAGGACTACATATTAAACGCATTTTTAGCACTGGGAGCTGAACGAGGGGCTTGCTCCTTTCACTCCACGCATCGACCCGGCATTGCAGTGCCGCCGGGAACGGTGCACCCTTCTCTGGCCTTGTGGAATGAAAAGACACAGACATAAAAGGACAACCACTGCAGCACACACTGTGAGGTCAGAGAATGAACCCAAAGCGGTCAAACAAAGCCAGCAGCGTGAGGTGCTTGTGTGGCGTTTTCATGCTTATCCAAATCAGTTTGAAGAGAGAATGGTTTTAATCTGGCTGCGGACGGCAAAGGCCTTTATTCACTTTCCGAGGCCCGAGTCCCAACAACCAGGGGAACGGTCAGAACACGGCCGGCCGCAGTAGGATTGGTCATCCGTCCGACTGGCCGCAATACGACTGGACGGAGCCTTTGGCAACACGGGGAGGTGAGGTGCACTGGGCGTGGCCCGGCATCTGCTACCCGTGACCAATGCAAGCGAGTCTCACCATGAGTGTGGTGCCTGTGACAACCAGGCTTTTGGGCTGCTTCTTCTGCAGAAAGGCAGACTTACTCTGGTTTCTCTTCATAACGTACAAGTCTTTCGCCTTTTACTAAAGACTTCCGTGGAGAGTGACTCCAACGAGTTTATCCTATTTTTGGCAGGCTTTGCCGTCTGGCAGAGCCATATCTGTTTGTTGAAAGCAAAGGAGCTGTGCTTGACAGATTTTTGGGCGGTGCTGAGTGGAGCTTGTGTGTGAGGTCACCAGGCAGAAGCCACTAGCGCAGCCCGGTGAAAACAGTGCACCAGCACAAGTGAGAACTGCGCCAGGGGGCTGGGCCCGTTCAGCAAACGGTCATGGGTCATCGCTTCTCGGCCTTTTGGCTAAGATCAAGTGTAGTATCTGTTCTTATCAGTTTAATATCTGATATGTCCTCCATGTGAGGACTACATATTAAACGCATTTTTAGCACTGGGAGCTGAACGAGGGGCTTGCTCCTTTCACTCCACGCATCGACCCGGCATTGCAGTGCCGCCGGGAACGGTGCACCCTTCTCTGGCCTTGTGGAATGAAAAGACACAGACATAAAAGGACAACCACTGCAGCACACACTGTGAGGTCAGAGAATGAACCCAAAGCGGTCAAACAAAGCCAGCAGCGTGAGGTGCTTGTGTGGCGTTTTCATGCTTATCCAAATCAGTTTGAAGAGAGAATGGTTTTAATCTGGCTGCGGACGGCAAAGGCCTTCATTCACACTTTCCGGGACTTCTCTGGTTTCTCTTCATAACGTACAAGTCTTTCGCCTTTTACTAAAGACTTCCGTGGAGAGTGACTCCAACGAGTTTATTCCTATTTTTGGCAGGCTTTGCCGTCTGGCAGAGCCATATCTGTTTGTTGAAAGCAAAGGAGCTGTGCTTGACAGATTTTTGGGCGGTGCTGAGTGGAGCTTGTGTGTGAGGTCACCAGGCAGAAGCCACTAGCGCAGCCCGGTGAAAACAGTGCACCAGCACAAGTGAGAACTGCGCCAGGGGGCTGGGCCCGTTCAGCAAACGGTCATGGGTCATCGCTTCTCGGCCTTTTGGCTAAGATCAAGTGTTTTGTCGGAGTCTTACACCAGCTGCTGAGGCGTTTTCTACACACCGTGAGGATGGCCGCAGGGGCCACACCGGAGCAGCAGATCCCTAGGGTCGGGCTGAGGTATACCCTTCGTTTCCAAGTGGCGTCGTCTGGTGAGGATGCTTCGTCCCGAGCATGGTTCTGCAGGAATGTCATCATGGATCATCTCCATCTGAAGGTGGACGAGGTGTTTTGCCTTCAGTGGAATCAGCAGGACAAGGCATTTGATGTCACACTGAGAGGAGAGGAGGTTTACCACCGAGCAGCGGAGCGATGCAGGAGCACGTCGTCGGCACGGCCTCTCACCTTGTACAAAGTCTGGAACTTGGACCGGCCGAATTTTAGGGTGATCACTGTACATATGTACAACCCCTTTGTCACTGACCTTCAGGTTTCATCGTTTCTGAGTCAGTACGGAGAGGTGGTGACGGCGGCACGGTATATTAAGGACCCTTTGGGATTTTGGACGGGAAGGCGGCAGTTTCAAGTGCTGTTGAAGGCTGACCTGGACGGGCCCAACGGACTCAAGCACCCGCCTGCTTTTTTTAGCCTGGGCGGGGACAGGGGTTATTTGTATTATGCACGGCAACCTGCTTTCTGCCGCCGCTGTCGGCAGTCGGGCCATGCGGAAACATCATGCGCCGGGGACCGTTGCCGTTTCTGTGGGCAAGGAGGGCACGAGGCGAAGGACTGCAGTGCACCGAAGGCGTGTCATGGTTGCGGAGGCTTGGGGCATCTGTACCGGGACTGCCCGACCCGTGCGAGGACCTTCGCTGAGGTTGCCAGAGGTGGGGGACCGGAGGGCGCCTCGAAGCTTGCCGGCGTTTCCAGGGAGGGAGGGAGTGCTGCAGGCTATGGGGATAATGTGGCTGTCCCTGTGGGAGATCACGGGGGAAGCCCACCGACCTCGGAGGGCCTCCGGGTGGTTTCCCCGGTGGCTACCCCTGCCCCAGTCCGCCCTGAGGTGAAACAAGGAGTGCGCAGAGGGTCACAGGCCTTTGATGCGGGGTCTCCTGCTGAACAGGGCCTGCAGAGCAAGAAATCACGGGGTGAGGAGACGGGTGAGACTGGTGGGTTGTCTGTGGAGGGTTGTGAGGGCGGAGGTCCCGATCGTGCATTGACCGATGCAGCAGGGGCTGAGGCGGGTCGATCGCAAGTGGGGGACAGTGTGGAGGGGGAGGGGGAAGGGTCGGCCGAGGGACAGTCTGGGCCTGGCGTGGAGGACCCGCTCACGCCGGGTTTTGAATTGGAACTGGAACTTACCCCGGACCTGCCGATGGTTCCTTCACCTTTAGGCAACGATGCATATGAGGGGCCCAACAGGCCGTCATCTTCACCGAATACTGTGCCCTTTTCCTGGGCAGAGCAGATGGACAGCTTAGACCTGTATGATGAGTAGGAGGGGCACTTTTTTGCGTGGATTTTTTCTTTTTCATGTTCAATACGGTTTCTTTTAATGTACTGTCGCTGAATGTGAGGGGCATGAGGGACCCTGTTAAACGGAGGGTCGTTTTTGATTATGTGGGCTCCCTACGTGCTGATTTTTGTTTTTTGCAGGAAGTCCACTTACGGGATGTCCGGGATAAGGGTGTTTTTACGCAAGAGTGGGGTAGGGGGCCTGCGGTCTGGAGTGTTGGGGGGTTCACTCTACTGGGGTTGGGATTCTGTTTGGAACTAGGGACATGACAGTGGACAATGTTGTGGTCATTTCTCAGGGGAGGGTTTTGGGGGCCGATGTGTCGTGGGGGTCAGTGAAGCTCAGGGTCATTGTGGTGTACGGGCCACAGACTCCTGTTGAGAGGCAGGAGGTTTTTGGACTGATTGGACCGCACCTCGCGACAAACAGACAGGTCATTGTTGGGGGTGATTTTAATGTTGAGTTGGGGAGTGGGGGATCGAGCATGGCTGGGGGGCGGCACATATCACGATTGTTTGAGGGATATGGTTTGGTGGATGGGGGCAAGGCAGTTCAGCCAACGGTGGTCGGGCCCACATGGTATAATTCATGTGGGGTAGCTAAGCGTCTGGACTATGTGTTTTTTTCGAGGTCTCTCAGTTTGTTGGCAGGCAAGGTGATCCCCGTCTGTTTCACTGATCACCATGGGCTCCTGTTCCGGGTAGGCTCGTCTCTGCCTCCTTTTGGGCCAGGTTACTGGCGCCTTAACGTCAGTGTATTGGAGGAGGCTACTTTTAGAGGCCAATTCTTGCAGTTTTTTAGGGGTCTTTTGGGTCTCAGACCTATGTGCTCTGGGGTTTCTGACTGGTGGGAATCAGCAAAGGAGCGCATTAGGCACTTTTGTTTGACGTACTGTAAGGCCAGGAAGGGGAGGGCGAGGAAGCGAGTGTCTCTTTTGCAGCGACGCCTCGAGGTGGAATATGCCAGGGGTAACAGCGGGGGTGGGGTGGACCTGCGGGTCTGTGACACCCTGAAGTCTCGGCTCAGGGTTTTTTATGAGCGAGGTGCTCGCGCATACCTGGTGCAGTCGCGGAGACGGCTGCATGAACAGTCAGAGGCGTGCTCTGCGGCTTTTTTCAGCTCGATTCGTGCAGATAGAGAGAGACAGGTTCTGACCGCAGTCAGGGATGCTCAGGGACGGCTCACTGCTGACGTGTGTGACATGGTGGGTGTTTCTACCGACTACTATCGGGATTTTTTTGGGGGGAGGGCGGTTGACGAGGACGGGGCTGAGGGGTTTCTGGGCCTGCTTACTCGGCGGGTGCCACCCGACATAGCACGTGCTATGGAGGCCCCGCTCTCGCTCACTGAACTCGGGGCTGTGCTCCGTCGGATGAGGAGAAAGGTCGTCCCCGGTATTGATGGGCTTCCGGTGGAATTTTACATGGTTTTCTGGGAGGTGCTAGGGCCGACAGTGTTGGAGGTTTTTAATGAGGTGCTGCATAGTGGTGTGATGGGGGAATCTTTGGCCACTGGGGTTGTCTCCCTCTTATACAAGAAGGGGGACCGGGCGGATCTGGGGAACTGGCGTCCACTGACTATGCTGTGTGTGGACTACAAGCTTTTGGCGAAAGTCCTTGCGGACAGACTTGGCACGGCGCTACCGCACGTGATCCATGTGGACCAGACGTGTGGGGTGAAGGGGCGCTCGGTGAGGTGGAACCTTCAGCTGGTCCGAGACGCAATTGCTTGGTCTGAGGACCGTCACTTGCCACTAATGGCTGTGGCCCTCGATCAGCAAAAGGCGTTTGACAGGGTTCACCGGGGCTTTTTGTTCAGGGGTTTGGAAAGGATGGGTTTCGGCCGCGTTTTTGTGGGGTGGTTGCGGACTTTGTACGCAAATGTGCGGAGCATGGTGACGGTGAATGGTCACCTGGGGAGGGTTTTTGGGGTGCACTCTGGGGTGCGGCAGGGGTGCCCGCTCTCTCCTTTGCTGTACGTTTTGTATATTGAACCTCTTGGAGAGGCCATCCGCGTGGATCAGGGGATCAGAGGGTTTTTGGTGCCAGGCAGTGGGGGCACACGGGTGAAGCTGTCCCAGTACGCGGACGACATGACGTTGCTGCTGGACAGTGATGGATGTCTGGTCAGGGCTTTGCGGGTCATACAGGATTTTGGGCGGGCTGCAGGGGCGAGCCTGAACCTTGCAAAGTCCTCGGTTAAGTTTTTTGGACGGTGGAAGGGGCGGACGGACGTACCGGGGGGCTTGGCGCACTGCCGTGGCCCGCTGAAGGTCTTGGGAGTTCATTTCGAGACAGCCAACAGTGCTGCCTCGAACTGGACTGACCGCCTTGCCAAGGTTCAGAGGAAGCTGTCATTGTGGAGGGGCAGATTCCTGACTTTTTTCGGGAAAGTGCTGGTGCTGAAGGTAGATGTGCTACCGTCCCTTTTGTACCTGGCGTATGTCTACCCCCTTCCAGTGTGCATGAGGAGGTCGCTGATGCGTATGGTCTTTGGTTTCATGTGGGGAGGGCGATACGAATACGTATCAAGGGCCCGCATGATGGTTGGGATAGACGGAGGGGGGAGGGATGTCCCTCATTTGCCACTGAAGCTGGACTGTATGTTCGTGTCCTTCTTGTGCGCTCAGCTGTCTGGCCCAGTATTGCACCCTTCGGGCTACTTTCTGCGGCTGTTTTTTGCCTACCAGGCAAGACAGCTCATGGTGTGGGACAACCTGGCACCACGGGTGGAGCAGCAGCCTTGGCATTACCGCCATGCTGCACGGTGGCTGAGAGCCCATCCGGAGGCGTCCGTAGGGGCAGTGAGGGTCGATCATAGGGCCCTGTACAACGAGGTCAGGGAAAGGGTGTCTGCACCACCGGTGATCGGGGTGCCGTCCAGCACTTGGAGAGAGATACAGCCGCGTGGCCTTGATAATGGGCTCAGGGACCTGAATTGGTTGTGCCTCCACAGGTGCTTGCCAGTGCGCAAGGTGATGCACAGGCACGGGCTGGCGGGATCTCCTGCCTGTCCAAGGGAGGGCTGTGGGGAGGAGGAGTCGGTTGCACATGTTATGTGGGACTGTCCCTTTGCGCAGGCGCTCTGGTCTTGGGTGGAGTTGAGGTTTGGGCGGGCAATGTCTTGGCCTGCCTTGTCATGGGAGCGCGTCGACAGAGGAGTGGGCACAGGAAGGGGGGTGTTCCTTGTCTTGCTGATTGTCAGCCTGGTCAAAAAGTACTTGTGGTGGGCGAGGCAGGAGCTTGTCCAGAAACACAGGACTGTCAGTAGGCAAGGGGTGATGGGGAGGTTGGTGGCGGAGCTTCGGGGGAGGGTTGACAGCGACATATTGAGGTGGGGGCAGCATGCAGCTCTGGAGAGGTGGAAAGGGGGTTTGGGGTTGGTGGGATGGGGGCTTGGTGTGTGTCACGGGGGGAGGTTTTGATTATTGCAAACGACTGTAATTGCTTTGGTTTTATTTTTGTGCCAATGGGATGGTTTGTTGGACGGTTGTTTCTTAGCAACAGTGTTTTTTTCCGGCTGGGGCAGTTTTTTTGTTGTAGGTGGTTTGTCTTCTGTGCAACGAGTGTCATGGTTTGTTCCTTGATGTGTTTGTGTATGTATTGTGTGCTTCTGTGATTCAGGCATTGTGTTTGTGTGAGTTCTGTTGATTGATTTCTTTAATAAAAAAAAAAAAAAAAAAAAAAAAAAAAAAAAATAAAAAATCTGTTCTCATCAGTTTAATATCTGATATGTTCTCCATGTGAGGACTACATATTAAACGCATTTTTAGCACTGGGAGCTGAACGAGGGCTTGCTCCTTTCACTCCACGCATCGACCCGGCATTGCAGTGCCGCCGGAACGGTGCACCCTTCTCTGGCCTTGTGGAATGAAAAGACACAGACATAAAAGGACAACCACTGCAGCACACACTGTGAGGTCAGAGAATGAACCCAAAGCGGTCAAACAAAGCCAGCAGCGTGAGGTGCTTGTGTGGCGTTTTCATGCTTATCCAAATCAGTTTGAAGAGAGAATGGTTTTAATCTGGCTGCGGACGGCAAAGGCCTTCATTCACACTTTCCGAGGCCCGAGTCCCAACAACCAGGGGAACGGTCAGAACACGGCCGGCCGCAGTAGGATTGGTCATCCGTCCGAGTGGCTGCAATACGACTGGACGGAGCCTTTGGCAACACGGGGAGGTGAGGTGCACTGGGCGTGGCCCGGCATCTGCTACCCGTGACAATGCAAGCGAGTCTCACCATGAGTGTGGTGCCTGTGACAACCAGGCTTTTGGGCTGCTTCTTCTGCAGAAAGGCAGACTTGCTTTGGTTTGTCTTCATAACGTACAAGTCTTTCGCCTTTTACTAAAGACTTCCGTGGAGAGTGACTCCACGAGTTTATCCTATTTTTGGCAGGCTTTGCCGTCTGGCAGAGCCGTATCTGTTTGTTGAAAGCAAAGGAGCTGTGCTTGGCTTGACAGATTTTTGGGCGGTGCTGAGTGGAGCTTGTGTGTGAGGTCACCAGGCAGAAGCCACTGCACAAGCCGGTGAAAACAGTGCACCAGCACAAGTGAGAACTGCGCCAGGGGGCTGGGCCCGTTCAGCAAACGGTCATGGGTCATCGCTTCTCGGCCTTTTGGCTAAGATCAAGTGTAGTATCTGTTCTTATCAGTTTAATATCTGATATGTCCTCCATGTGAGGACTACATATTAAACGCATTTTTAGCACTGGGAGCTGAACGAGGGGCTTGCTCCTTTGACTCCACACATCGACCCGGCATTGCAGTGCCGCCGGGAACGGTGCACCCTTCTCTGGCCTTGTGGAATGAAAAGACACAGACATAAAAGGACAACCACTGCAGCACACACTGTGAGGTCAGAGAATGAACCCAAAGCGGTCAAACAAAGCCAGCAGCGTGAGGTGCTTGTGTGGCGTTTTCATGCTTATCCAAATCAGTTTGAAGAGAGAATGGTTTTAATCTGGCTGCGGACTGCAAAGGCCTTCATTCACACTTTCCGAGGCCCGAGTCCCAACAACCAGGGGAACGGTCAGAACACGGCCGGCCGCAGTAGGATTGGTCATCCGTCCGACTGGCCGCAATACGACTGGACGGAGCCTTTGGCAACACGGGGAGGTGAGGTGCACTGGGCGTGGCCCGGCATCTGCTACCCGTGACAAATGCAAGCGAGTCTCACCATGAGTGTGGTGCCTGTGACAACCAGGCTTTTGGGCTGCTTCTTCTGCAGAAAGGCAGACTTGCTTGGTTTCTCTTCATAACGTACAAGTCTTTCGCCTTTTACTAAAGACTTCCGTGGAGAGTGACTCCAACGAGTTTATCCTATTTTTGGCAGGCTTTGCCGTCTGGCAGAGCCATATCTGTTTGTTGAAAGCAAAGGAGCTGTGCTTGACAGATTTTGGGCGGTGCTGAGTGGAGCTTGTGTGTGAAGGTCACCAGGCAGAAGCCACTCGCGCAGCCCGGTGAAAACAGTGCACCAGCACAAGTGAGAACTGCGCCAGGGGCTGGGCCCGTTCAGCAAACGGTCATGGGTCATCGCTTCTCGGCCTTTTGGCTAAGATCAAGTGTAGTATCTGTTCTTATCAGTTTAATATCTGATATGTCCTCCATGTGAGGACTACATATTAAACGCATTTTTAGCACTGGGAGCTGAACGAGGGGCTTGCTCCTTTCACTCCACGCATCGACCCGGCATTGCAGTGCCGCCGGAAACGGTGCACCCTTCTCTGGCCTTGTGGAATGAAAAGACACAGACATAAAAGGACAACCACTGCAGCACACACTGTGAGGTCAGAGAATGAACCCAAAGCGGTCAAACAAAGCCAGCAGCGTGAGGTGCTTGTGTGGCGTTTTCATGCTTATCCAAATCAGTTTGAAGAGAGAATGGTTTTAATCTGGCTGCGGACGGCAAAGGCCTTCATTCACACTTTCCGGGACTTACTCTGGTTTCTCTTCATAACGTACAAGTCTTTCGCCTTTTACTAAAGACTTCCGTGGAGAGTGACTCCAACGAGTTTATCCTATTTTTGGCAGGCTTTGCCGTCTGGCAGAGCCATATCTGTTTGTTGAAAGCAAAGGAGCTGTGCTTGACAGATTTTTGGGCGGTGCTGAGTGGAGCTTGTGTGTGAGGTCACCAGGCAGAAGCCACTAGCGCAGCCCGGTGAAAACAGTGCACCAGCACAAGTGAGAACTGCGCCAGGGGGCTGGGCCCGTTCAGCAACGGTCATGGGTCATCGCTTCTCGGCCTTTTGGCTAAGATCAAGTGTAGTATCTGTTCTTATCAGTTTAATATCTGATATGTCCTCCATGTGAGGACTACATATTAAACGCATTTTTAGCACTGGGAGCTGAACGAGGGGCTTGCTCCTTTCACTCCACGCATCGACCCGGCATTGCAGTGCCGCCGGAACGGTGCACCCTTCTCTGGCCTTGTGGAATGAAAAGACACAGACATAAAAGGACAACCACTGCAGCACACACTGTGAGGTCAGAGAATGAACCCAAAGCGGTCAAACAAAGCCAGCAGCGTGAGGTGCTTGTGTGGCGTTTTCATGCTTATCCAAATCAGTTTGAAGAGAGAATGGTTTTAATCTGGCTGCGGACGGCAAAGGCCTTCATTCACACTTTCCGAGGCCCGAGTCCCAACAACCAGGGGAACGGTCAGAACACGGCCGGCCGCAGTAGGATTGGTCATCCGTCCGACTGGCCGCAATACGACTGGACGGAGCCTTTGGCAACACGGGGAGGTGAGGTGCACTGGGCGTGGCCCGGCATCTGCTACCCGTGACCAATGCAAGCGAGTCTCACCATGAGTGTGGTGCCTGTGACAACCAGGCTTTTGGGCTGCTTCTTCTGCAGAAAGGCAGACTTACTCTGGTTTCTCTTCATAACGTACAAGTCTTTCGCCTTTTACTAAAGACTTCCGTGGAGAGTGACTCCAACGAGTTTATCCTATTTTTGGCAGGCTTTGCCGTCTGGCAGAGCCATATCTGTTTGTTGAAAGCAAAGGAGCTGTGCTTGACAGATTTTTGGGCGGTGCTGAGTGGAGCTTGTGTGTGAGGTCACCAGGCAGAAGCCACTAGCGCAGCCCGGTGAAAACAGTGCACCAGCACAAGTGAGAACTGCGCCAGGGGGCTGGGCCCGTTCAGCAAACGGTCATGGGTCATCGCTTCTCGGCCTTTTGGCTAAGATCAAGTGTAGTATCTGTTCTTATCAGTTTAATATCTGATATGTCCTCCATGTGAGGACTACATATTAAACGCATTTTTAGCACTGGGAGCTGAACGAGGGGCTTGCTCCTTTCACTCCACGCATCCACCCGGCATTGCAGTGCCGCCGGAAACGGTGCACCCTTCTCTGGCCTTGTGGAATGAAAAGACACAAACATAAAAGGACAACCACTGCAGCACACACTGTGAGGTCAGAGAATGAACCCAAAGCGGTCAAACAAAGCCAGCAGCGTGAGGTGCTTGTGTGGCGTTTTCATGCTTATCCAAATCAGTTTGAAGAGAGAATGGTTTTAATCTGGCTGCGGACGGCAAAGGCCTTTATTCACTTTCCGAGGCCCGAGTCCCAACAACCAGGGGAACGGTCAGAACACGGCCGGCCGCAGTAGGATTGGTCATCCGTCCGACTGGCCGCAATACGACTGGACGGAGCCTTTGGCAACACGGGGAGGTGAGGTGCACTGGGCGTGGCCCGGCATCTGCTACCCGTGACAAATGCAAGCGAGTCTCACCATGAGTGTGGTGCCTGTGACAACCAGGCTTTTGGGCTGCTTCTTCTGCAGAAAGGCAGACTTACTCTGGTTTCTCTTCATAACGTACAAGTCTTTCGCCTTTTACTAAAGACTTCCGTGGAGAGTGACTCCAACGAGTTTATCCTATTTTTGGCAGGCTTTGCCGTCTGGCAGAGCCATATCTGTTTGTTGAAAGCAAAGGAGCTGTGCTTGACAGATTTTTGGGCGGTGCTGAGTGGAGCTTGTGTGTGAGGTCACCAGGCAGAAGCCACTAGCGCAGCCCGGTGAAAACAGTGCACCAGCACAAGTGAGAACTGCGCCAGGGGGCTGGGCCCGTTCAGCAAACGGTCATGGGTCATCGCTTCTCGGCCTTTTGGCTAAGATCAAGTGTAGTATCTGTTCTTATCAGTTTAATATCTGATATGTCCTCCATGTGAGGACTACATATTAAACGCATTTTTAGCACTGGGAGCTGAACGAGGGGCTTGCTCCTTTCACTCCACGCATCGACCCGGCATTGCAGTGCCGCCGGGAACGGTGCACCCTTCTCTGGCCTTGTGGAATGAAAAGACACAGACATAAAAGGACAACCACTGCAGCACACACTGTGAGGTCAGAGAATGAACCCAAAGCGGTCAAACAAAGCCAGCAGCGTGAGGTGCTTGTGTGGCGTTTTCATGCTTATCCAAATCAGTTTGAAGAGAGAATGGTTTTAATCTGGCTGCGGACGGCAAAGGCCTTTATTCACTTTCCGAGGCCCGAGTCCCAACAACCAGGGGAACGGTCAGAACACGGCCGGCCGCAGTAGGATTGGTCATCCGTCCGACTGGCCGCAATACGACTGGACGGAGCCTTTGGCAACACGGGGAGGTGAGGTGCACTGGGCGTGGCCCGGCATCTGCTACCCGTGACCAATGCAAGCGAGTCTCACCATGAGTGTGGTGCCTGTGACAACCAGGCTTTTGGGCTGCTTCTTCTGCAGAAAGGCAGACTTACTCTGGTTTCTCTTCATAACGTACAAGTCCTTCGCCTTTTACTAAAGACTTCCGTGGAGAGTGACTCCAGTGAGTGTATTCTATTTTTGGCAGGCTTTGCCGTCTGGCAGAGCCATATCTGTTTGTTGAAAGCAAAGGAGCTGTGCTTGACAGATTTTTGGGCGGTGCTGAGTGGAGCTTGTGTGTGAGGTCACCAGGCAGAAGCCACTAGCGCAGCCCGGTGAAAACAGTGCACCAGCACAAGTGAGAACTGCGCCAGGGGGCTGGGCCCGTTCAGCAAACGGTCATGGGTCATCGCTTCTCGGCCTTTTGGCTAAGATCAAGTGTAGTATCTGTTCTTATCAGTTTAATATCTGATATGTCCTCCATGTGAGGACTACATATTAAACGCATTTTTAGCACTGGGAGCTGAACGAGGGGCTTGCTCCTTTCACTCCACGCATCGACCCGGCATTGCAGTGCCGCCGGGAACGGTGCACCCTTCTCTGGCCTTGTGGAATGAAAAGACACAGACATAAAAGGACAACCACTGCAGCACACACTGTGAGGTCAGAGAATGAACCCAAAGCGGTCAAACAAAGCCAGCAGCGTGAGGTGCTTGTGTGGCGTTTTCATGCTTATCCAAATCAGTTTGAAGAGAGAATGGTTTTAATCTGGCTGCGGACGGCAAAGGCCTTCATTCACACTTTCCGGGACTTACTCTGGTTTCTCTTCATAACGTACAAGTCTTTCGCCTTTTACTAAAGACTTCCGTGGAGAGTGACTCCAACGAGTTTATCCTATTTTTGGCAGGCTTTGCCGTCTGGCAGAGCCATATCTGTTTGTTGAAAGCAAAGGAGCTGTGCTTGACAGATTTTTGGGCGGTGCTGAGTGGAGCTTGTGTGTGAGGTCACCAGGCAGAAGCCACTAGCGCAGCCCGGTGAAAACAGTGCACCAGCACAAGTGAGAACTGCGCCAGGGGGCTGGGCCCGTTCAGCAAACGGTCATGGGTCATCGCTTCTCGGCCTTTTGGCTAAGATCAAGTGTTTTGTCGGAGTCTTACACCAGCTGCTGAGGCGTTTTCTACACACCGTGAGGATGGCCGCAGGGGCCACACCGGAGCAGCAGATCCCTAGGGTCGGGCTGAGGTATACCCTTCGTTTCCAAGTGGCGTCGTCTGGTGAGGATGCTTCGTCCCGAGCATGGTTCTGCAGGAATGTCATCATGGATCATCTCCATCTGAAGGTGGACGAGGTGTTTTGCCTTCAGTGGAATCAGCAGGACAAGGCATTTGATGTCACACTGAGAGGAGAGGAGGTTTACCACCGAGCAGCGGAGCGATGCAGGAGCACGTCGTCGGCACGGCCTCTCACCTTGTACAAAGTCTGGAACTTGGACCGGCCGAATTTTAGGGTGATCACTGTACATATGTACAACCCCTTTGTCACTGACCTTCAGGTTTCATCGTTTCTGAGTCAGTACGGAGAGGTGGTGACGGCGGCACGGTATATTAAGGACCCTTTGGGATTTTGGACGGGAAGGCGGCAGTTTCAAGTGCTGTTGAAGGCTGACCTGGACGGGCCCAACGGACTCAAGCACCCGCCTGCTTTTTTTAGCCTGGGCGGGGACAGGGGTTATTTGTATTATGCACGGCAACCTGCTTTCTGCCGCCGCTGTCGGCAGTCGGGCCATGCGGAAACATCATGCGCCGGGGACCGTTGCCGTTTCTGTGGGCAAGGAGGGCACGAGGCGAAGGACTGCAGTGCACCGAAGGCGTGTCATGGTTGCGGAGGCTTGGGGCATCTGTACCGGGACTGCCCGACCCGTGCGAGGACCTTCGCTGAGGTTGCCAGAGGTGGGGGACCGGAGGGCGCCTCGAAGCTTGCCGGCGTTTCCAGGGAGGGAGGGAGTGCTGCAGGCTATGGGGATAATGTGGCTGTCCCTGTGGGAGATCACGGGGGAAGCCCACCGACCTCGGAGGGCCTCCGGGTGGTTTCCCCGGTGGCTACCCCTGCCCCAGTCCGCCCTGAGGTGAAACAAGGAGTGCGCAGAGGGTCACAGGCCTTTGATGCGGGGTCTCCTGCTGAACAGGGCCTGCAGAGCAAGAAATCACGGGGTGAGGAGACGGGTGAGACTGGTGGGTTGTCTGTGGAGGGTTGTGAGGGCGGAGGTCCCGATCGTGCATTGACCGATGCAGCAGGGGCTGAGGCGGGTCGATCGCAAGTGGGGGACAGTGTGGAGGGGGAGGGGGAAGGGTCGGCCGAGGGACAGTCTGGGCCTGGCGTGGAGGACCCGCTCACGCCGGGTTTTGAATTGGAACTGGAACTTACCCCGGACCTGCCGATGGTTCCTTCACCTTTAGGCAACGATGCATATGAGGGGCCCAACAGGCCGTCATCTTCACCGAATACTGTGCCCTTTTCCTGGGCAGAGCAGATGGACAGCTTAGACCTGTATGATGAGTAGGAGGGGCACTTTTTTGCGTGGATTTTTTCTTTTTCATGTTCAATACGGTTTCTTTTAATGTACTGTCGCTGAATGTGAGGGGCATGAGGGACCCTGTTAAACGGAGGGTCGTTTTTGATTATGTGGGCTCCCTACGTGCTGATTTTTGTTTTTTGCAGGAAGTCCACTTACGGGATGTCCGGGATAAGGGTGTTTTTACGCAAGAGTGGGGTAGGGGGCCTGCGGTCTGGAGTGTTGGGGGGGTTCACTCTACTGGGGTTGGGATTCTGTTTGGAACTAGGGACATGACAGTGGACAATGTTGTGGTCATTTCTCAGGGGAGGGTTTTGGGGGCCGATGTGTCGTGGGGGTCAGTGAAGCTCAGGGTCATTGTGGTGTACGGGCCACAGACTCCTGTTGAGAGGCAGGAGGTTTTTGGACTGATTGGACCGCACCTCGCGACAAACAGACAGGTCATTGTTGGGGGTGATTTTAATGTTGAGTTGGGGAGTGGGGGATCGAGCATGGCTGGGGGGCGGCACATATCACGATTGTTTGAGGGATATGGTTTGGTGGATGGGGGCAAGGCAGTTCAGCCAACGGTGGTCGGGCCCACATGGTATAATTCATGTGGGGTAGCTAAGCGTCTGGACTATGTGTTTTTTTCGAGGTCTCTCAGTTTGTTGGCAGGCAAGGTGATCCCCGTCTGTTTCACTGATCACCATGGGCTCCTGTTCCGGGTAGGCTCGTCTCTGCCTCCTTTTGGGCCAGGTTACTGGCGCCTTAACGTCAGTGTATTGGAGGAGGCTACTTTTAGAGGCCAATTCTTGCAGTTTTTTAGGGGTCTTTTGGGTCTCAGACCTATGTGCTCTGGGGTTTCTGACTGGTGGGAATCAGCAAAGGAGCGCATTAGGCACTTTTGTTTGACGTACTGTAAGGCCAGGAAGGGGAGGGCGAGGAAGCGAGTGTCTCTTTTGCAGCGACGCCTCGAGGTGGAATATGCCAGGGGTAACAGCGGGGGTGGGGTGGACCTGCGGGTCTGTGACACCCTGAAGTCTCGGCTCAGGGTTTTTTATGAGCGAGGTGCTCGCGCATACCTGGTGCAGTCGCGGAGACGGCTGCATGAACAGTCAGAGGCGTGCTCTGCGGCTTTTTTCAGCTCGATTCGTGCAGATAGAGAGAGACAGGTTCTGACCGCAGTCAGGGATGCTCAGGGACGGCTCACTGCTGACGTGTGTGACATGGTGGGTGTTTCTACCGACTACTATCGGGATTTTTTTGGGGGGAGGGCGGTTGACGAGGACGGGGCTGAGGGGTTTCTGGGCCTGCTTACTCGGCGGGTGCCACCCGACATAGCACGTGCTATGGAGGCCCCGCTCTCGCTCACTGAACTCGGGGCTGTGCTCCGTCGGATGAGGAGAAAGGTCGTCCCCGGTATTGATGGGCTTCCGGTGGAATTTTACATGGTTTTCTGGGAGGTGCTAGGGCCGACAGTGTTGGAGGTTTTTAATGAGGTGCTGCATAGTGGTGTGATGGGGGAATCTTTGGCCACTGGGGTTGTCTCCCTCTTATACAAGAAGGGGGACCGGGCGGATCTGGGGAACTGGCGTCCACTGACTATGCTGTGTGTGGACTACAAGCTTTTGGCGAAAGTCCTTGCGGACAGACTTGGCACGGCGCTACCGCACGTGATCCATGTGGACCAGACGTGTGGGGTGAAGGGGCGCTCGGTGAGGTGGAACCTTCAGCTGGTCCGAGACGCAATTGCTTGGTCTGAGGACCGTCACTTGCCACTAATGGCTGTGGCCCTCGATCAGCAAAAGGCGTTTGACAGGGTTCACCGGGGCTTTTTGTTCAGGGGTTGGAAAGGATGGGTTTCGGCCGCGTTTTTGTGGGGTGGTTGCGGACTTTGTACGCAAATGTGCGGAGCATGGTGACGGTGAATGGTCACCTGGGGAGGGTTTTTGGGGTGCACTCTGGGGTGCGGCAGGGGTGCCCGCTCTCTCCTTTGCTGTACGTTTTGTATATTGAACCTCTTGGAGAGGCCATCCGCGTGGATCAGGGGATCAGAGGGTTTTTGGTGCCAGGCAGTGGGGGCACACGGGTGAAGCTGTCCCAGTACGCGGACGACATGACGTTGCTGCTGGACAGTGATGGATGTCTGGTCAGGGCTTTGCGGGTCATACAGGATTTTGGGCGGGCTGCAGGGGCGAGCCTGAACCTTGCAAAGTCCTCGGTTAAGTTTTTTGGACGGTGGAAGGGGCGGACGGACGTACCGGGGGGCTTGGCGCACTGCCGTGGCCCGCTGAAGGTCTTGGGAGTTCATTTCGAGACAGCCAACAGTGCTGCCTCGAACTGGACTGACCGCCTTGCCAAGGTTCAGAGGAAGCTGTCATTGTGGAGGGGCAGATTCCTGACTTTTTTCGGGAAAGTGCTGGTGCTGAAGGTAGATGTGCTACCGTCCCTTTTGTACCTGGCGTATGTCTACCCCCTTCCAGTGTGCATGAGGAGGTCGCTGATGCGTATGGTCTTTGGTTTCATGTGGGGAGGGCGATACGAATACGTATCAAGGGCCCGCATGATGGTTGGGATAGACGGAGGGGGGAGGGATGTCCCACATTTGCCACTGAAGCTGGACTGTATGTTCGTGTCCTTCTTGTGCGCTCAGCTGTCTGGCCCAGTATTGCACCCTTCGGGCTACTTTCTGCGGCTGTTTTTTGCCTACCAGGCAAGACAGCTCATGGTGTGGGACAACCTGGCACCACGGGTGGAGCAGCAGCCTTGGCATTACCGCCATGCTGCACGGTGGCTGAGGGCCCATCCGGAGGCGTCCGTAGGGGCAGTGAGGGTCGATCATAGGGCCCTGTACAACGAGGTCAGGGAAAGGGTGTCTGCACCACCGGTGATCGGGGTGCCGTCCAGCACTTGGAGAGAGATACAGCCGCGTGGCCTTGATAATGGGCTCAGGGACCTGAATTGGTTGTGCCTCCACAGGTGCTTGCCAGTGCGCAAGGTGATGCACAGGCACGGGCTGGCGGGATCTCCTGCCTGTCCAAGGGAGGGCTGTGGGGAGGAGGAGTCGGTTGCACATGTTATGTGGGACTGTCCCTTTGCGCAGGCGCTCTGGTCTTGGGTGGAGTTGAGGTTTGGGCGGGCAATGTCTTGGCCTGCCTTGTCATGGGAGCGCGTCGACAGAGGAGTGGGCACAGGAAGGGGGGTGTTCCTTGTCTTGCTGATTGTCAGCCTGGTCAAAAAGTACTTGTGGTGGGCAAGGCAGGAGCTTGTCCAGAAACACAGGACTGTCAGTAGGCAAGGGGTGATGGGGAGGTTGGTGGCGGAGCTTCGGGGGAGGGTTGACAGCGACATATTGAGGTGGGGGCAGCATGCAGCTCTGGAGAGGTGGAAAGGGGGTTTGGGGTTGGTGGGATGGGGGCTTGGTGTGTGTCACGGGGGGAGGTTTTGATTATTGCAAACGACTGTGATTGCTTTGGTTTTATTTTTGTGCCAATGGGATGGTTTGTTGGACGATTGTTCTTAGCAACAGTGTTTTTTTCCGGCTGGGGCAGTTTTTTTGTTGTAGGTGGTTTGTCTTCTGTGCAACGAGTGTCATGGTTTGTTCTTTGCTGTGTTTGTGTATGTATTGTGTGCTTCTGTGATTCAGGCATTGTGTTTGTGTGAGTTCTGTTGATTGATTTCTTTAATAAAAAAAAAAAAAAAAAAAAAAAAATCTGTTCTTATCAGTTTAATATCTGATATGTCCTCCATGTGAGGACTACATATTAAACGCATTTTTAGCACTGGGAGCTGAACGAGGGGCTTGCTCCTTTCACTCCACGCATCGACCCGGCATTGCAGTGCCGCCGGGAACGGTGCACCCTTCTCTGGCCTTGTGGAATGAAAAGACACAGACATAAAAGGACAACCACTGCAGCACACACTGTGAGGTCAGAGAATGAACCCAAAGCGGTCAAACAAAGCCAGCAGCGTGAGGTGCTTGTGTGGCGTTTTCATGCTTATCCAAATCAGTTTGAAGAGAGAATGGTTTTAATCTGGCTGCGGACGGCAAAGGCCTTCATTCCACTTTCCGAGGCCCGAGTCCCAACAACCAGGGGAACGGTCAGAACACGGCCGGCCGCAGTAGGATTGGTCATCCGTCCGACTGGCCGCAATACGACTGGACGGAGCCTTTGGCAACACGGGGAGGTGAGGTGCACTGGGCGTGGCCCGGCATCTGCTACCCGTGACAAATGCAAGCGAGTCTCACCATGAGTGTGGTGCCTGTGACAACCAGGCTTTTGGGCTGCTTCTTCTGCAGAAAGGCAGACTTACTCTGGTTTCTCTTCATAACGTACAAGTCTTTCGCCTTTTACTAAAGACTTCCGTGGAGAGTGACTCCAACGAGTTTATCCTATTTTTGGCAGGCTTTGCCGTCTGGCAGAGCCATATCTGTTTGTTGAAAGCAAAGGAGCTGTGCTTGACAGATTTTTGGGCGGTGCTGAGTGGAGCTTGTGTGTGAGGTCACCAGGCAGAAGCCACTAGCGCAGCCCGGTGAAAACAGTGCACCAGCACAAGTGAGAACTGCGCCAGGGGGCTGGGCCCGTTCAGCAAACGGTCATGGGTCATCGCTTCTCGGCCTTTTGGCTAAGATCAAGTGTAGTATCTGTTCTTATCAGTTTAATATCTGATATGTCCTCCATGTGAGGACTACATATTAAACGCATTTTTAGCACTGGGAGCTGAACGAGGGGCTTGCTCCTTTCACTCCACGCATCGACCCGGCATTGCAGTGCCGCCGGAAACGGTGCACCCTTCTCTGGCCTTGTGGAATGAAAAGACACAGACATAAAAGGACAACCACTGCAGCACACACTGTGAGGTCAGAGAATGAACCCAAAGCGGTCAAACAAAGCCAGCAGCGTGAGGTGCTTGTGTGGCGTTTTCATGCTTATCCAAATCAGTTTGAAGAGAGAATGGTTTTAATCTGGCTGCGGACGGCAAAGGCCTTCATTCACTTTCCGAGGCCCGAGTCCCAACAACCAGGGGAACGGTCAGAACACGGCCGGCCGCAGTAGGATTGGTCATCCGTCCGACTGGCCGCAATACGACTGGACGGAGCCTTTGGCAACACGGGGAGGTGAGGTGCACTGGGCGTGGCCCGGCATCTGCTACCCGTGACAAATGCAAGCGAGTCTCACCATGAGTGTGGTGCCTGTGACAACCAGGCTTTTGGGCTGCTTCTTCTGCAGAAAGGCAGACTTACTCTGGTTTCTCTTCATAACGTACAAGTCTTTCGCCTTTTACTAAAGACTTCCGTGGAGAGTGACTCCAACGAGTTTATCCTATTTTTGGCAGGCTTTGCCGTCTGGCAGAGCCATATCTGTTTGTTGAAAGCAAAGGAGCTGTGCTTGACAGATTTTTGGGCGGTGCTGAGTGGAGCTTGTGTGTGAGGTCACCAGGCAGAAGCCACTAGCGCAGCCCGGTGAAAACAGTGCACCAGCACAAGTGAGAACTGCGCCAGGGGGCTGGGCCCGTTCAGCAAACGGTCATGGGTCATCGCTTCTCGGCCTTTTGGCTAAGATCAAGTGTAGTATCTGTTCTTATCAGTTTAATATCTGATATGTCCTCCATGTGAGGACTACATATTAAACGCATTTTTAGCACTGGGAGCTGAACGAGGGGCTTGCTCCTTTCACTCCACGCATCGACCCGGCATTGCAGTGCCGCCGGGAACGGTGCACCCTTCTCTGGCCTTGTGGAATGAAAAGACACAGACATAAAAGGACAACCACTGCAGCACACACTGTGAGGTCAGAGAATGAACCCAAAGCGGTCAAACAAAGCCAGCAGCGTGAGGTGCTTGTGTGGCGTTTTCATGCTTATCCAAATCAGTTTGAAGAGAGAATGGTTTTAATCTGGCTGCGGACGGCAAAGGCCTTCATTCACACTTTCCGGGACTTACTCTGGTTTCTCTTCATAACGTACAAGTCTTTCGCCTTTTACTAAAGACTTCCGTGGAGAGTGACTCCAACGAGTTTATCCTATTTTTGGCAGGCTTTGCCGTCTGGCAGAGCCATATCTGTTTGTTGAAAGCAAAGGAGCTGTGCTTGACAGATTTTTGGGCGGTGCTGAGTGGAGCTTGTGTGTGAGGTCACCAGGCAGAAGCCACTAGCGCAGCCCAGTGAAATCAGTGCACCAGCACAAGTGAGAACTGCGCCAGGGGCTGGGCCCGTTCAGCAAACGGTCATGGGTCATCGCTTCTCGGCCTTTTGGCTAAGATCAAGTGTTTTGTCGGAGTCTTACACCAGCTGCTGAGGCGTTTTCTACACACCGTGAGGATGGCCGCAGGGGCCACACCGGAGCAGCAGATCCCTAGGGTCGGGCTGAGGTATACCCTTCGTTTCCAAGTGGCGTCGTCTGGTGAGGATGCTTCGTCCCGAGCATGGTTCTGCAGGAATGTCATCATGGATCATCTCCATCTGAAGGTGGACGAGGTGTTTTGCCTTCAGTGGAATCAGCAGGACAAGGCATTTGATGTCACACTGAGAGGAGAGGAGGTTTACCACCGAGCAGCGGAGCGATGCAGGAGCACGTCGTCGGCACGGCCTCTCACCTTGTACAAAGTCTGGAACTTGGACCGGCCGAATTTTAGGGTGATCACTGTACATATGTACAACCCCTTTGTCACTGACCTTCAGGTTTCATCGTTTCTGAGTCAGTACGGAGAGGTGGTGACGGCGGCACGGTATATTAAGGACCCTTTGGGATTTTGGACGGGAAGGCGGCAGTTTCAAGTGCTGTTGAAGGCTGACCTGGACGGGCCCAACGGACTCAAGCACCCGCCTGCTTTTTTTAGCCTGGGCGGGGACAGGGGTTATTTGTATTATGCACGGCAACCTGCTTTCTGCCGCCGCTGTCGGCAGTCGGGCCATGCGGAAACATCATGCGCCGGGGACCGTTGCCGTTTCTGTGGGCAAGGAGGGCACGAGGCGAAGGACTGCAGTGCACCGAAGGCGTGTCATGGTTGCGGAGGCTTGGGGCATCTGTACCGGGACTGCCCGACCCGTGCGAGGACCTTCGCTGAGGTTGCCAGAGGTGGGGGACCGGAGGGCGCCTCGAAGCTTGCCGGCGTTTCCAGGGAGGGAGGGAGTGCTGCAGGCTATGGGGATAATGTGGCTGTCCCTGTGGGAGATCACGGGGGAAGCCCACCGACCTCGGAGGGCCTCCGGGTGGTTTCCCCGGTGGCTACCCCTGCCCCAGTCCGCCCTGAGGTGAAACAAGGAGTGCGCAGAGGGTCACAGGCCTTTGATGCGGGGTCTCCTGCTGAACAGGGCCTGCAGAGCAAGAGATCACGGGGTGAGGAGACGGGTGAGACTGGTGGGTTGTCTGTGGAGGGTTGTGAGGGCGGAGGTCCCGATCGTGCATTGACCGATGCAGCAGGGGCTGAGGCGGGTCGATCGCAAGTGGGGGACAGTGTGGAGGGGGAGGGGGAAGGGTCGGCCGAGGGACAGTCTGGGCCTGGCGTGGAGGACCCGCTCACGCCGGGTTTTGAATTGGAACTGGAACTTACCCCGGACCTGCCGATGGTTCCTTCACCTTTAGGCAACGATGCATATGAGGGGCCCAACAGGCCGTCATCTTCACCGAATACTGTGCCCTTTTCCTGGGCCGAGCAGATGGACAGCTTAGACCTGTATGATGAGTAGGAGGGGCACTTTTTTGCGTGGATTTTTTCTTTTTCATGTTCAATACGGTTTCTTTTAATGTACTGTCGCTGAATGTGAGGGGCATGAGGGACCCTGTTAAACGGAGGGTCGTTTTTGATTATGTGGGCTCCCTACGTGCTGATTTTTGTTTTTTGCAGGAAGTCCACTTACGGGATGTCCGGGATAAGGGTGTTTTTACGCAAGAGTGGGGTAGGGGGCCTGCGGTCTGGAGTGTTGGGGGGGTTCACTCTACTGGGGTTGGGATTCTGTTTGGAACTAGGGACATGACAGTGGACAATGTTGTGGTCATTTCTCAGGGGAGGGTTTTGGGGGCCGATGTGTCGTGGGGGTCAGTGAAGCTCAGGGTCATTGTGGTGTACGGGCCACAGACTCCTGTTGAGAGGCAGGAGGTTTTTGGACTGATTGGACCGCACCTCGCGACAAACAGACAGGTCATTGTTGGGGGTGATTTTAATGTTGAGTTGGGGAGTGGGGGATCGAGCATGGCTGGGGGGCGGCACATATCACGATTGTTTGAGGGATATGGTTTGGTGGATGGGGGCAAGGCAGTTCAGCCAACGGTGGTCGGGCCCACATGGTATAATTCATGTGGGGTAGCTAAGCGTCTGGACTATGTGTTTTTTTCGAGGTCTCTCAGTTTGTTGGCAGGCAAGGTGATCCCCGTCTGTTTCACTGATCACCATGGGCTCCTGTTCCGGGTAGGCTCGTCTCTGCCTCCTTTTGGGCCAGGTTACTGGCGCCTTAACGTCAGTGTATTGGAGGAGGCTACTTTTAGAGGCCAATTCTTGCAGTTTTTTAGGGGTCTTTTGGGTCTCAGACCTATGTGCTCTGGGGTTTCTGACTGGTGGGAATCAGCAAAGGAGCGCATTAGGCACTTTTGTTTGACGTACTGTAAGGCCAGGAAGGGGAGGGCGAGGAAGCGAGTGTCTCTTTTGCAGCGACGCCTCGAGGTGGAATATGCCAGGGGTAACAGCGGGGGTGGGGTGGACCTGCGGGTCTGTGACACCCTGAAGTCTCGGCTCAGGGTTTTTTATGAGCGAGATGCTCGCGCATACCTGGTGCGGTCGCGGAGACGGCTGCATGAACAGTCAGAGGCGTGCTCTGCGGCTTTTTTCAGCTCGATTCGTGCAGATAGAGAGAGACAGGTTCTGACCGCAGTCAGGGATGCCCAGGGACGGCTCACTGCTGACGTGTGTGACATGGTGGGTGTTTCTACCGACTACTATCGGGATTTTTTTGGGGGGAGGGCGGTTGACGAGGACGGGGCTGAGGGGTTTCTGGGCCTGCTTACTCGGCGGGTGCCACCCGACATAGCACGTGCTATGGAGGCCCCGCTCTCGCTCACTGAACTCGGGGCTGTGCTCCGTCGGATGAGGAGAAAGGTCGTCCCCGGTATTGATGGGCTTCCGGTGGAATTTTACATGGTTTTCTGGGAGGTGCTAGGGCCGACAGTGTTGGAGGTTTTTAATGAGGTGCTGCATAGTGGTGTGATGGGGGAATCTTTGGCCACTGGGGTTGTCTCCCTCTTATACAAGAAGGGGGACCGGGCGGATCTGGGGAACTGGCGTCCACTGACTATGCTGTGTGTGGACTACAAGCTTTTGGCGAAAGTCCTTGCGGACAGACTTGGCACGGCGCTACCGCACGTGATCCATGTGGACCAGACGTGTGGGGTGAAGGGGCGCTCGGTGAGGTGGAACCTTCAGCTGGTCCGAGACGCAATTGCTTGGTCTGAGGACCGTCACTTGCCACTAATGGCTGTGGCCCTCGATCAGCAAAAGGCGTTTGACAGGGTTCACCGGGGCTTTTTGTTCAGGGGGTTGGAAAGGATGGGTTTCGGCCGCGTTTTTGTGGGGTGGTTGCGGACTTTGTACGCAAATGTGAGGAGCATGGTGACGGTGAATGGTCACCTGGGGAGGGTTTTTGGGGTGCACTCTGGGGTGCGGCAGGGGTGCCCGCTCTCTCCTTTGCTGTACGTTTTGTATATTGAACCTCTTGGAGAGGCCATCCGCGTGGATCAGGGGATCAGAGGGTTTTTGGTGCCAGGCAGTGGGGGCACACGGGTGAAGCTGTCCCAGTACGCGGACGACATGACGTTGCTGCTGGACAGTGATGGATGTCTGGTCAGGGCTTTGCGGGTCATACAGGATTTTGGGCGGGCTGCAGGGGCGAGCCTGAACCTTGCAAAGTCCTCGGTTAAGTTTTTTGGACGGTGGAAGGGGCGGACGGACGTACCGGGGGGCTTGGCGCACTGCCGTGGCCCGCTGAAGGTCTTGGGAGTTCATTTCGAGACAGCCAACAGTGCTGCCTCGAACTGGACTGACCGCCTTGCCAAGGTTCAGAGGAAGCTGTCATTGTGGAGGGGCAGATTCCTGACTTTTTTCGGGAAAGTGCTGGTGCTGAAGGTAGATGTGCTACCGTCCCTTTTGTACCTGGCGTATGTCTACCCCCTTCCAGTGTGCATGAGGAGGTCGCTGATGCGTATGGTCTTTGGTTTCATGTGGGGAGGGCGATACGAATACGTATCAAGGGCCCGCATGATGGTTGGGATAGACGGAGGGGGGAGGGATGTCCCACATTTGCCACTGAAGCTGGACTGTATGTTCGTGTCCTTCTTGTGCGCTCAGCTGTCTGGCCCAGTATTGCACCCTTCGGGCTACTTTCTGCGGCTGTTTTTTGCCTACCAGGCAAGACAGCTCATGGTGTGGGACAACCTGGCACCACGGGTGGAGCAGCAGCCTTGGCATTACCGCCATGCTGCACGGTGGCTGAGAGCCCATCCGGAGGCGTCCGTAGGGGCAGTGAGGGTCGATCATAGGGCCCTGTACAACGAGGTCAGGGAAAGGGTGTCTGCACCACCGGTGATCGGGGTGCCGTCCAGCACTTGGAGAGAGATACAGCCGCGTGGCCTTGATAATGGGCTCAGGGACCTGAATTGGTTGTGCCTCCACAGGTGCTTGCCAGTGCGCAAGGTGATGCACAGGCACGGGCTGGCGGGATCTCCTGCCTGTCCAAGGGAGGGCTGTGGGGAGGAGGAGTCGGTTGCACATGTTATGTGGGACTGTCCCTTTGCGCAGGCGCTCTGGTCTTGGGTGGAGTTGAGGTTTGGGCGGGCAATGTCTTGGCCTGCCTTGTCATGGGAGCGCGTCGACAGAGGAGTGGGCACAGGAAGGGGGGTGTTCCTTGTCTTGCTGATTGTCAGCCTGGTCAAAAAGTACTTGTGGTGGGCAAGGCAGGAGCTTGTCCAGAAACACAGGACTGTCAGTAGGCAAGGGGTGATGGGGAGGTTGGTGGCGGAGCTTCGGGGGAGGGTTGACAGCGACATATTGAGGTGGGGGCAGCATGCAGCTCTGGAGAGGTGGAAAGGGGGTTTGGGGTTGGTGGGATGGGGGCTTGGTGTGTGTCACGGGGGGAGGTTTTGATTATTGCAAACGACTGTAATTGCTTTGGTTTTATTTTTGTGCCAATGGGATGGTTTGTTGGACGATTGTTCTTAGCAACAGTGTTTTTTTCCGGCTGGGGCAGTTTTTTGTTGTAGGTGGTTTTTCTTCTGTGCAACGAGTGTCATGGTTTGTTCTTTGATGTGTTTGTGTATGTATTGTGTGCTTCTGTGATTCAGGCATTGTGTTTGTGTGAGTTCTGTTGATTGATTTCTTTAATAAAAAAAAAAAAAAAAAAAAAAATCTGTTCTTATCAGTTTAATATCTGATATGTCCTCCATGTGAGGACTACATATTAAACGCATTTTTAGCACTGGGAGCTGAACGAGGGGCTTGCTCCTTTCACTCCACGCATCGACCCGGCATTGCAGTGCCGCCGGGAACGGTGCACCCTTCTCTGGCCTTGTGGAATGAAAAGACACAGACATAAAAGGACAACCACTGCAGCACACACTGTGAGGTCAGAGAATGAACCCAAAGCGGTCAAACAAAGCCAGCAGCGTGAGGTGCTTGTGTGGCGTTTTCATGCTTATCCAAATCAGTTTGAAGAGAGAATGGTTTTAATCTGGCTGCGGACGGCAAAGGCCTTCATTCACACTTTCCGAGGCCCGAGTCCCAACAACCAGGGGAACGGTCAGAACACGGCCGGCCGCAGTAGGATTGGTCATCCGTCCGACTGGCCGCAATACGACTGGACGGAGCCTTTGGCAACACGGGGAGGTGAGGTGCACTGGGCGTGGCCCGGCATCTGCTACCCGTGACAAATGCAAGCGAGTCTCACCATGAGTGTGGTGCCTGTGACAACCAGGCTTTTGGGCTGCTTCTTCTGCAGAAAGGCAGACTTACTCTGGTTTCTCTTCATAACGTACAAGTCTTTCGCCTTTTACTAAAGACTTCCGTGGAGAGTGACTCCAACGAGTTTATCCTATTTTTGGCAGGCTTTGCCGTCTGGCAGAGCCATATCTGTTTGTTGAAAGCAAAGGAGCTGTGCTTGACAGATTTTTGGGCGGTGCTGAGTGGAGCTTGTGTGTGAGGTCACCAGGCAGAAGCCACTGAGCGCAGCCCGGTGAAAACAGTGCACCAGCACAAGTGAGAACTGCGCCAGGGGGCTGGGCCCGTTCAGCAAACGGTCATGGGTCATCGCTTCTCGGCCTTTTGGCTAAGATCAAGTGTAGTATCTGTTCTTATCAGTTTAATATCTGATATGTCCTCCATGTGAGGACTACATATTAAACGCATTTTTAGCACTGGGAGCTGAACGAGGGGCTTGCTCCTTTCACTCCACGCATCGACCCGGCATTGCAGTGCCGCCGGGAACGGTGCACCCTTCTCTGGCCTTGTGGAATGAAAAGACACAGACATAAAAGGACAACCACTGCAGCACACACTGTGAGGTCAGAGAATGAACCCAAAGCGGTCAAACAAAGCCAGCAGCGTGAGGTGCTTGTGTGGCGTTTTCATGCTTATCCAAATCAGTTTGAAGAGAGAATGGTTTTAATCTGGCTGCGGACGGCAAAGGCCTTCATTCACACTTTCCGGGACTTCCTCTGGTTTCTCTTCATAACGTACAAGTCTTTCGCCTTTTACTAAAGACTTCTGTGGAGAGTGACTCCAACGAGTTTATTCTCTCTTTGGCAGGCTTTGCCGTCTGGCAGAGCCATATCTGTTTGTTGAAAGCAAAGGACCTGTGCTTGACAGATTTTTGAGCGGTTCTGAGTGGAGCTTGTGTGTGAGGTCACCAGGCAGAAGCCACTGGCGCAGCCCGGTGAAAACAGTGCACCAGCACAAGTGAGAACTGTGCCAGGGGGCTGGGCCCGTTCAGCAAACGGTCATGGGTCATCGCTTCTCGGCCTTTTGGCTAAGATCAAGTGTAGTATCTGTTCTTATCGGTTTAATATCTGATATGTCCTCCATGTGAGGACTACATATTAAACGCATTTTTAGCACTGGGAGCTGAACGAGGGGCTTGCTCCTTTCACTCCACGCATCGACCCGGCATTGCAGTGCCGCCGGGAACGGTGCACCCTTCTCTGGCCTTGTGGAATGAAAAGACACAGACATAAAAGGACAACCACTGCAGCACACACTGTGAGGTCAGAGAATGAACCCAAAGCGGTCAAACAAAGCCATCAGCGTGAGGTGCTTGTGTGGCGTTTTCATGCTTATCCAAATGAGTTTGAAGAGAGAATGGTTTTAATCTGGCTGCGGACGGCAAAGGCCTTCATTCACACTTTCCGAGGCCCGAGTCCCAACAACCAGGGGAACGGTCAGAACACGGCCGGCCGCAGTAGGATTGGTCATCCGTCCGACTGGCCGCAATACGACTGGACGGAGCCTTTGGCAACACGGGGAGGTGAGGTGCACTGGGCGTGGCCCGGCATCTGCTACCCGTGACAAATGCAAGCGAGTCTCACCGTGAGTGTGGTGCCTGTGACAACCAGGCTTTTGGGCTGCTTCTTCTGCAGAAAGGCAGACTTACTCTGATTTCTCTTCATAACGTACAAGTCTTTCGCCTTTTACTAAAGACTTCCGTGGAGAGTGACTCCAACGAGTTTATCCTATTTTTGGCAGGCTTTGCCGTCTGGCAGAGCCATATCTGTTTGTTGAAAGCAAAGCAGCTGTACTTGACAGATTTTTGGGCGGTGCTGAGTGGAGCTTGTGTGTGAGGTCACCAGGCAGAAGCCACTGGCACAGCCCGGTGAAAACAGTGCACCAGCACAAGTGAGAACTGCGCCAGGGGGCTGGGCCCATTCAGCAAACAGTCATGGGTCATCGCTTCTCGGCCTTTTGGCTAAGATCAAGTTTAGTATCTGTTCTTATCAGTTTAATATCTGATATGTCCTCCATGTGAGGACTACATATTAAACGCATTTTTAGCACTGGGAGCTGAACGAGGGGCTTGCTCCTTTCACTCCACGCATTGACCCGGCATTGCAGTGCCGCCGGGCATGGTGCACCCTTCTCTGGCCTTGTGGAATGAAAAGACACAGACATAAAAGGACAACCACTGCAGCACACACTGTGAGGTCAGAGAATGAATCCAAAGCGGTCAAACAAAGCCAGCAGCGTGAGGTGCTTGTGTGGCGTTTTCATGCTTATCCAAATCAGTTTGAAGAGAGAATGGTTTTAATCTGGCTGCGGACGGCAAAGGCCTTCATTCACACTTTCCGGGACTTCCTCTGATTTCTCTTCATAACGTACAAGTCTTTCGCCTTTTACTAAAGACTTCCGTGGAGAGTGACTCCAACGAGTTTATCCTATTTTTGGCAGGCTTTGCCGTCTGGCAGAGCCATATCTGTTTGTTGAAAGCAAAGGAGCTGTGCTTGACAGATTTTTGGGCGGTGCTGAGTGGAGCTTGTGTGTGAGGTCACCAGGCAGAAGCCACTGGCACAGCCCGGTGAAAACAGTGCACCAGCACAAGTGAGAACTGCGCCAGGGGGCTGGGCCCGTTCAGCAAACGGTCATGGGTCATCGCTTCTCGGCCTTTTGGCTAAGATCAAGTGTAGTATCTGTTCTTATCAGTTTAATATCTGATATGTCCTCCATGTGAGGACTACATATTAAACGCATTTTTAGCACTGGGAGCTGAACGAGGGGCTTGCTCCTTTCACTCCACGCATCGACCCGGCATTGCAGTGCCGCCGGGAACGGTGCACCCTTCTCTGGCCTTGTGGAATGAAAAGACACAGACATAAAAGGACAACCACTGCAGCACACACTGTGAGGTCAGAGAATGAACCCAAAGCGGTCAAACAAAGCCAGCAGCGTGAGGTGCTTGTGTGGCGTTTTCATGCTTATCCAAATCAGTTTGAAGAGAGAATGGTTTTAATCTGGCTGCGGACGGCAAAGGCCTTCATTCACACTTTCCGAGGCCCGAGTCCCAACAACCAGGGGAACGGTCAGAACACGGCCGGCCGCAGTAGGATTGGTCATCCGTCCGACTGGCCGCAATACGACTGGACGGAGCCTTTGGCAACACGGGGAGGTGAGGTGCACTGGGCGTGGCCCGGCATCTGCTACCCGTGACAAATGCAAGCGAGTCTCACCATGAGTGTGGTGCCTGTGACAACCAGGCTTTTGGGCTGCTTCTTCTGCAGAAAGGCAGACTTACTCTGATTTCTCTTCATAACGTACAAGTCTTTCGCCTTTTACTAAAGACTTCCGTGGAGAGTGACTCCAACGAGTTTATCCTATTTTTGGCAGGCTTTGCCGTCTGGCAGAGCCATATCTGTTTGTTGAAAGCAAAGGAGCTGTGCTTGACACATTTTTGGGCGGTGCTGAGTGGAGCTTGTATGTGAGGTCACCAGGCAGAAGCCACTAGCGCAGCCCGGTGAAAACAGTGCACCAGCACAAGTGAGAACTGCGCCAGGGGACTGGGCCCGTTCAGCAAACGGTCATGGGTCATCGCTTCTCGGCCTTTTGGCTAAGATCAAGTGTAGTATCTGTTCTTATCAGTTTAATATCTGATATGTCCTCCATGTGAGGACTACATATTAAACGCATTTTTAGCACTGGGAGCTGAACGAGGGGCTTGCTCCTTTCACTCCACGCATCGACCCGGCATTGCAGTGCCGCCGGGAACGGTGCACCCTTCTCTGGCCTTGTGGAATGAAAAGACACAGACATAAAAGGACAACCACTGCAGCACACACTGTGAGGTCAGAGAATGAACCCAAAGCGGTCAAACAAAGCCAGCAGCGTGAGGTGCTTGTGTGGCGTTTTCATGCTTATCCAAATCAGTTTGAAGAGAGAATGGTTTTAATCTGGCTGCGGACGGCAAAGGCCTTCATTCACACTTTCCGGGACTTCCTCTGGTTTCTCTTCATAACGTACAAGTCTTTCGCCTTTTACTAAAGACTTCTGTGGAGAGTGACTCCAACGAGTTTATTCTCTCTTTGGCAGGCTTTGCCGTCTGGCAGAGCCATATCTGTTTGTTGAAAGCAAAGGACCTGTGCTTGACAGATTTTTGGGCGGTTCTGAGTGGAGCTTGTGTGTGAGGTCACCAGGCAGAAGCCACTGGCACAGCCCGGTGAAAACAGTGCACCAGCACAAGTGAAAACTGCGCCAGGGGGCTGGGCCCGTTCAGCAAACGGTCATGGGTCATCGCTTCTCGGCCTTTTGGCTAAGATCAAGTGTAGTATCTGTTCTTATCAGTTTAATATCTGATGTGTCCTCCATGTGAGGACTACATATTAAACGCATTTTTAGCACTGGGAGCTGAACGAGGGGCTTGCTCCTTTCACTCCACGCATCGACCCGGCATTGCAGTGCCGCCGGGAACGGTGCACCCTTCTCTGGCCTTGTGGAATGAAAAGACACAGACATAAAAGGACAACCACTGCAGCACACACTGTGAGGTCAGAGAATGAACCCAAAGCGGTCAAACAAAGCCAGCAGCGTGAGGTGCTTGTGTGGCGTTTTCATGCTTATCCAAATGAGTTTGAAGAGAGAATGGTTTTAATCTGGCTGCGGACGGCAAAGGCCTTCATTCACACTTTCCGGGACTTCCTCTGGTTTCTCTTCGTAACGTACAAGTCTTTCGCCTTTTACTAAAGACTTCCGTGGAGAGTGACTCCAACGAGTTTATCCTCTTTTTGGCAGGCTTTGCCGTCTGGCAGAGCCATATCTGTTTGTTGAAAGCAAAGCAGCTGTGCTTGACACATTTTTGGGCGGTGCTGAGTGGAGCTTGTATGTGAGGTCACCAGGCAGAAGCCACTAGCGCAGCCCGGTGAAAACAGTGCACCAGCACAAGTGAGAACTGCGCCAGGGGATTGGGCCCGTTCAGCAAACGGTCATGGGTCATCGCTTCTCGGCCTTTTGGCTTAGATCAAGTGTAGTATCTGTTCTTATCAGTTTAATATCTGATATGTCCTCCATGTGAGGACTACATATTAAACGCATTTTTAGCACTGGGAGCTGAACGAGGGGCTTGCTCCTTTCACTCCACGCATCGACCCGGCATTGCAGTGCCGCCGGGAACGGTGCACCCTTCTCTGGCCTTGTGGAATGGAAAGACACAGACATAAAAGGACAACCACTGCAGCACACACTGTGAGGTCAGAGAATGAACCCAAAGCGGTCAAACAAAGCCAGCAGCGTGAGGTGCTTGTGTGGCGTTTTCATGCTTATCCAAATCAGTTTGAAGAGAGAATGGTTTTAATCTGGCTGCGGACGGCAAAGGCCTTCATTCACACTTTCCGAGGCCCGAGTCCCAACAACCAGGGGAACGGTCAGAACACGGCCGGCCGCAGTAGGATTGGTCATCCGTCCGACTGGCCGCAATACGACTGGACGGAGCCTTTGGCAACACGGGGAGGTGAGGTGCACTGGGCGTGGCCCGGCATCTGCTACCCGTGACAAATGCAAGCGAGTCTCACCATGAGTGTGGTGCCTGTGACAACCAGGCTTTTGGGCTGCTTCTTCTGCAGAAAGGCAGACTTACTCTGATTTCTCTTCATCACGTACAAGTCTTTCGCCTTTTACTAAAGACTTCCGTGGAGAGTGACTCCAACGAGTTTATCCTATTTTTGGCAGGCTTTGCCGTCTGGCAGAGCCATATCTGTTTGTTGAAAGCAAAGGAGCTGTGCTTGACAGATTTTTGGGCGGTGCTGAGTGGAGCTTGTGTGTGAGGTCACCAGGCAGAAGCCACTGGCACAGGCCGGTGAAAACAGTGCACCAGCACAAGTGAGAACTGCGCCAGGGGGCTGGGCCCGTTCAGCAAACGGTCATGGGTCATCGCTTCTCGGCCTTTTGGCTAAGATCAAGTGTAGTATCTGTTCTTATCAGTTTAATATCTGATATGTCCTCCATGTGAGGACTACATATTAAACGCATTTTTAGCACTGGGAGCTGAACGAGGGGCTTACTCCTTTCACTCCACGCATCGACCCGGCATTGCAGTGCCGCCGGGAACGGTGCACCCTTCTCTGGCCTTGTGGAATGAAAAGACACAGACATAAAAGGACAACCACTGCAGCACACACTGTGAGGTCAGAGAATGAACCCAAAGCGGTCAAACAAAGCCAGCAGCGTGAGGTGCTTGTGTGGCGTTTTCATGCTTATCCAAATCAGTTTGAAGAGAGAATGGTTTTAATCTGGCTGCGGACGGCAAAGGCCTTCATTCACACTTTCCGGGACTTCCTCTGGTTTCTCTTCGTAACGTACAAGTCTTTCGCCTTTTACTAAAGATTTCCGTGGAGAGTGACTCCAACGAGTTTATCCTCTTTTTGGCAGGCTTTGCCGTCTGGCAGAGCCATATCTGTTTGTTGAAAGCAAAGCAGCTGTGCTTGACAGATTTTGAGCGGTGCTGAGTGGAGCTTGTGTGTGAGGTCACCAGGCAGAAGCCACTAGCGCAGCCCGGTGAAAACAGTGCACCAGCACAAGTGAGAACTGCGCCAGGGGGCTGGGCCCGTTCAGCAAACGGTCATGGGTCATCGCTTCTCGGCCTTTTGGCTAAGATCAAGTGTAGTATCTGTTCTTATCAGTTTAATATCTGATATGTCCTCCATGTGAGGACTACATATTAAACGCATTTCTAGCACTGGGAGCTGAACGAGGGGCTTGCTCCTTTCACTCCACGCATCGACCCGGCATTGCAGTGCCGCCAGGAACGGTGCACCCTTCTCTGGCCTTGTGGAATGAAAAGACACAGACATAAAAGGACAACCACTGCAGCACACACTGTGAGGTCAGAGAATGAACCCAAAGCGGTCAAACAAAGCCAGCAGCGTGAGGTGCTTGTGTGGCGTTTTCATGCTTATCCAAATCAGTTTGAAGAGAGAATGGTTTTAATCTGGCTGCGGACGGCAAAGGCCTTCATTCACACTTTCCGGGACTTCCTCTGGTTTCTCTTCGTAACGTACAAGTCTTTCGCCTTTTACTAAAGACTTCCGTGGAGAGTGACTCCAACGAGTTTATCCTCTTTTTGGCAGGCTTTGCCGTCTGGCAGAGCCATATCTGTTTGTTGAAAGCAAAGCAGCTGTGCTTGACACATTTTTGGGCGGTGCTGAGTGGAGCTTGTATGTGAGGTCACCAGGCAGAAGCCACTAGCGCAGCCCGGTGAAAACAGTGCACCAGCACAAGTGAGAACTGCGCCAGGGGACTGGGCCCGTTCAGCAAACGGTCATGGGTCATCGCTTCTCGGCCTTTTGGCTAAGATCAAGTGTAGTATCTGTTCTTATCAGTTTAATATCTGATATGTCCTCCATGTGAGGACTACATATTAAACGCATTTTTAGCACTGGGAGCTGAACGAGGGGCTTGCTCCTTTCACTCCACGCATCGACCCGGCATTGCAGTGCCGCCGGGAACGGTGCACCCTTCTCTGGCCTTGTGGAATGGAAAGACACAGACATAAAAGGACAACCACTGCAGCACACACTGTGAGGTCAGAGAATGAACCCAAAGCGGTCAAACAAAGCCAGCAGCGTGAGGTGCTTGTGTGGCGTTTTCATGCTTATCCAAATCAGTTTGAAGAGAGAATGGTTTTAATCTGGCTGCGGACGGCAAAGGCCTTCATTCACACTTTCCGGGACTTCCTCTGGTTTCTCTTCATAACGTACAAGTCTTTCGCCTTTTACTAAAGACTTCTGTGGAGAGTGACTCCAACGAGTTTATTCTCTCTTTGGCAGGCTTTGCCGTCTGGCAGAGCCATATCTGTTTGTTGAAAGCAAAGGACCTGTGCTTGACAGATTTTTGGGCGGTTCTGAGTGGAGCTTGTGTGTGAGGTCACCAGGCAGAAGCCACTGGCACAGCCCGGTGAAAACAGTGCACCAGCACAAGTGAAAACTGCGCCAGGGGGCTGGGCCCGTTCAGCAAACGGTCATGGGTCATCGCTTCTCGGCCTTTTGGCTAAGATCAAGTGTAGTATCTGTTCTTATCAGTTTAATATCTGATGTGTCCTCCATGTGAGGAGTACATATTAAACGCATTTTTAGCACTGGGAGCTGAACGAGGGGCTTGCTCCTTTCACTCCACGCATCGACCCGGCATTGCAGTGCCGCCGGGAACGGTGCACCCTTCTCTGGCCTTGTGGAATGGAAAGACACAGACATAAAAGGACAACCACTGCAGCACACACTGTGAGGTCAGAGAATGAACCCAAAGCGGTCAAACAAAGCCAGCAGCGTGAGGTGCTTGTGTGGCGTTTTCATGCTTATCCAAATCAGTTTGAAGAGAGAATGGTTTTAATCTGGCTGCGGACGGCAAAGGCCTTCATTCACACTTTCCGAGGCCCGAGTCCCAACAACCAGGGCAACGGTCAGAACACGGCCGGCCGCAGTAGGATTGGTCATCCGTCCGACTGGCCGCAATACGACTGGACGGAGCCTTTGGCAACACGGGGAGGTGAGGTGCACTGGGCGTGGCCCGGCATCTGCTACCCGTGACAAATGCAAGCGAGTCTCACCATGAGTGTGGTGCCTGTGACAACCAGGCTTTTGGGCTGCTTCTTCTGCAGAAAGGCAGACTTACTCTGATTTCTCTTCATAACGTACAAGTCTTTCGCCTTTTACTAAAGACTTCCGTGGAGAGTGACTCCAACGAGTTTATCCTATTTTTGGCAGGCTTTGCCGTCTGGCAGAGCCATGTCTGTTTGTTGAAAGCAAAGGAGCTGTGCTTGACACATTTTTGGGCGGTGCTGAGTGGAGCTTGTATGTGAGGTCACCAGGCAGAAGCCACTAGCGCAGCCCGGTGAAAACAGTGCACCAGCACAAGTGAGAACTGCGCCAGGGGACTGGGCCCGTTCAGCAAACGGTCATGGGTCATCGCTTCTCGGCCTTTTGGCTAAGATCAAGTGTAGTATCTGTTCTTATCAGTTTAATATCTGATATGTCCTCCATGTGAGGACTACATATTAAACGCATTTTTAGCACTGGGAGCTGAACGAGGGGCTTGCTCCTTTCACTCCACGCATCGACCCGGCATTGCAGTGCCGCCGGGAACGGTGCACCCTTCTCTGGCCTTGTGGAATGGAAAGACACAGACATAAAAGGACAACCACTGCAGCACACACTGTGAGGTCAGAGAATGAACCCAAAGCGGTCAAACAAAGTCAGCAGCGTGAGGTGCTTGTGTGGCGTTTTCATGCTTATCCAAATCAGTTTGAAGAGACAATGGTTTTAATCTGGCTGCGGACGGCAAAGGCCTTCATTCACACTTTCCGGGACTTCCTCTGGTTTCTCTTCATAACGTACAAGTCTTTCGCCTTTTACTAAAGACTTCTGTGGAGAGTGACTCCAACGAGTTTATTCTCTCTTTGGCAGGCTTTGCCGTCTGGCAGAGCCATATCTGTTTGTTGAAAGCAAAGGACCTGTGCTTGACAGATTTTTGGGCGGTTCTGAGTGGAGCTTGTGTGTGAGGTCACCAGGCAGAAGCCACTGGCACAGCCCGGTGAAAACAGTGCACCAGCACAAGTGAAAACTGCGCCAGGGGGCTGGGCCCGTTCAGCAAACGGTCATGGGTCATCGCTTCTCGGCCTTTTGGCTAAGATCAAGTGTTTTGTCGGAGTCTTACACCAGCTGCTGAGGCGTTTTCTACACACCGTGAGGATGGCCGCAGGGGCCACACCGGAGCAGCAGATCCCTAGGGTCGGGCTGAGGTATACCCTTCGTTTCCAAGTGGCGTCGTCTGGTGAGGATGCTTCGTCCCGAGCATGGTTCTGCAGGAATGTCATCATGGATCATCTCCATCTGAAGGTGGACGAGGTGTTTTGCCTTCAGTGGAATCAGCAGGACAAGGCATTTGATGTCACACTGAGAGGAGAGGAGGTTTACCACCGAGCAGCGGAGCGATGCAGGAGCACGTCGTCGGCACGGCCTCTCACCTTGTACAAAGTCTGGAACTTGGACCGGCCGAATTTTAGGGTGATCACTGTACATATGTACAACCCCTTTGTCACTGACCTTCAGGTTTCATCGTTTCTGAGTCAGTACGGAGAGGTGGTGACGGCGGCACGGTATATTAAGGACCCTTTGGGATTTTGGACGGGAAGGCGGCAGTTTCAAGTGCTGTTGAAGGCTGACCTGGACGGGCCCAACGGACTCAAGCACCCGCCTGCTTTTTTAGCCTGGGCGGGGACAGGGGTTATTTGTATTATGCACGGCAACCTGCTTTCTGCCGCCGCTGTCGGCAGTCGGGCCATGCGGAAACATCATGCGCCGGGGACCGTTGCCGTTTCTGTGGGCAAGGAGGGCACGAGGCGAAGGACTGCAGTGCACCGAAGGCGTGTCATGGTTGCGGAGGCTTGGGGCATCTGTACCGGGACTGCCCGACCCGTGCGAGGACCTTCGCTGAGGTTGCCAGAGGTGGGGGACCGGAGGGCGCCTCGAAGCTTGCCGGCGTTTCCAGGGAGGGAGGGAGTGCTGCAGGCTATGGGGATAATGTGGCTGTCCCTGTGGGAGATCACGGGGGAAGCCCACCGACCTCGGAGGGCCTCCGGGTGGTTTCCCCGGTGGCTACCCCTGCCCCAGTCCGCCCTGAGGTGAAACAAGGAGTGCGCAGAGGGTCACAGGCCTTTGATGCGGGGTCTCCTGCTGAACAGGGCCTGCAGAGCAAGAAATCACGGGGTGAGGAGACGGGTGAGACTGGTGGGTTGTCTGTGGAGGGTTGTGAGGGCGGAGGTCCCGATCGTGCATTGACCGATGCAGCAGGGGCTGAGGCGGGTCGATCGCAAGTGGGGGACAGTGTGGAGGGGGAGGGGGAAGGGTCGGCCGAGGGACAGTCTGGGCCTGGCGTGGAGGACCCGCTCACGCCGGGTTTTGAATTGGAACTGGAACTTACCCCGGACCTGCCGATGGTTCCTTCACCTTTAGGCAACGATGCATATGAGGGGCCCAACAGGCCGTCATCTTCACCGAATACTGTGCCCTTTTCCTGGGCAGAGCAGATGGACAGCTTAGACCTGTATGATGAGTAGGAGGGGCACTTTTTTGCGTGGATTTTTTCTTTTTCATGTTCAATACGGTTTCTTTTAATGTACTGTCGCTGAATGTGAGGGGCATGAGGGACCCTGTTAAACGGAGGGTCGTTTTTGATTATGTGGGCTCCCTACGTGCTGATTTTTGTTTTTTGCAGGAAGTCCACTTACGGGATGTCCGGGATAAGGGTGTTTTTACGCAAGAGTGGGGTAGGGGGCCTGCGGTCTGGAGTGTTGGGGGGGTTCACTCTACTGGGGTTGGGATTCTGTTTGGAACTAGGGACATGACAGTGGACAATGTTGTGGTCATTTCTCAGGGGAGGGTTTTGGGGGCCGATGTGTCGTGGGGGTCAGTGAAGCTCAGGGTCATTGTGGTGTACGGGCCACAGACTCCTGTTGAGAGGCAGGAGGTTTTTGGACTGATTGGACCGCACCTCGCGACAAACAGACAGGTCATTGTTGGGGGTGATTTTAATGTTGAGTTGGGGAGTGGGGGATCGAGCATGGCTGGGGGGCGGCACATATCACGATTGTTTGAGGGATATGGTTTGGTGGATGGGGGCAAGGCAGTTCAGCCAACGGTGGTCGGGCCCACATGGTATAATTCATGTGGGGTAGCTAAGCGTCTGGACTATGTGTTTTTTTCGAGGTCTCTCAGTTTGTTGGCAGGCAAGGTGATCCCCGTCTGTTTCACTGATCACCATGGGCTCCTGTTCCGGGTAGGCTCGTCTCTGCCTCCTTTTGGGCCAGGTTACTGGCGCCTTAACGTCAGTGTATTGGAGGAGGCTACTTTTAGAGGCCAATTCTTGCAGTTTTTTAGGGGTCTTTTGGGTCTCAGACCTATGTGCTCTGGGGTTTCTGACTGGTGGGAATCAGCAAAGGAGCGCATTAGGCACTTTTGTTTGACGTACTGTAAGGCCAGGAAGGGGAGGGCGAGGAAGCGAGTGTCTCTTTTGCAGCGACGCCTCGAGGTGGAATATGCCAGGGGTAACAGCGGGGGTGGGGTGGACCTGCGGGTCTGTGACACCCTGAAGTCTCGGCTCAGGGTTTTTTATGAGCGAGGTGCTCGCGCATACCTGGTGCAGTCGCGGAGACGGCTGCATGAACAGTCAGAGGCGTGCTCTGCGGCTTTTTTCAGCTCGATTCGTGCAGATAGAGAGAGACAGGTTCTGACCGCAGTCAGGGATGCTCAGGGACGGCTCACTGCTGACGTGTGTGACATGGTGGGTGTTTCTACCGACTACTATCGGGATTTTTTTGGGGGGAGGGCGGTTGACGAGGACGGGGCTGAGGGGTTTCTGGGCCTGCTTACTCGGCGGGTGCCACCCGACATAGCACGTGCTATGGAGGCCCCGCTCTCGCTCACTGAACTCGGGGCTGTGCTCCGTCGGATGAGGAGAAAGGTCGTCCCCGGTATTGATGGGCTTCCGGTGGAATTTTACATGGTTTTCTGGGAGGTGCTAGGGCCGACAGTGTTGGAGGTTTTTAATGAGGTGCTGCATAGTGGTGTGATGGGGGAATCTTTGGCCACTGGGGTTGTCTCCCTCTTATACAAGAAGGGGGACCGGGCGGATCTGGGGAACTGGCGTCCACTGACTATGCTGTGTGTGGACTACAAGCTTTTGGCGAAAGTCCTTGCGGACAGACTTGGCACGGCGCTACCGCACGTGATCCATGTGGACCAGACGTGTGGGGTGAAGGGGCGCTCGGTGAGGTGGAACCTTCAGCTGGTCCGAGACGCAATTGCTTGGTCTGAGGACCGTCACTTGCCACTAATGGCTGTGGCCCTCGATCAGCAAAAGGCGTTTGACAGGGTTCACCGGGGCTTTTTGTTCAGGGGTTTGGAAAGGATGGGTTTCGGCCGCGTTTTTGTGGGGTGGTTGCGGACTTTGTACGCAAATGTGCAGAGCATGGTGACGGTGAATGGTCACCTGGGGAGGGTTTTTGGGGTGCACTCTGGGGTGCGGCAGGGGTGCCCGCTCTCTCCTTTGCTGTACGTTTTGTATATTGAACCTCTTGGAGAAGCCATCCGCGTGGATCAGGGGATCAGAGGGTTTTTGGTGCCAGGCAGTGGGGGCACACGGGTGAAGCTGTCCCAGTACGCGGACGACATGACGTTGCTGCTGGACAGTGATGGATGTCTGGTCAGGGCTTTGCGGGTCATACAGGATTTTGGGCGGGCTGCAGGGGCGAGCCTGAACCTTGCAAAGTCCTCGGTTAAGTTTTTTGGACGGTGGAAGGGGCGGACGGACGTACCGGGGGGCTTGGCGCACTGCCGTGGCCCGCTGAAGGTCTTGGGGGTTCATTTCGAGACAGCCAACAGTGCTGCCTCGAACTGGACTGACCGCCTTGCCAAGGTTCAGAGGAAGCTGTCATTGTGGAGGGGCAGATTCCTGACTTTTTTCGGGAAAGTGCTGGTGCTGAAGGTAGATGTGCTACCGTCCCTTTTGTACCTGGCGTATGTCTACCCCCTTCCAGTGTGCATGAGGAGGTCGCTGATGCGTATGGTCTTTGGTTTCATGTGGGGAGGGCGATACGAATACGTATCAAGGGCCCGCATGATGGTTGGGATAGACGGAGGGGGGAGGGATGTCCCACATTTGCCACTGAAGCTGGACTGTATGTTCGTGTCCTTCTTGTGCGCTCAGCTGTCTGGCCCAGTATTGCACCCTTCGGGCTACTTTCTGCGGCTGTTTTTTGCCTACCAGGCAAGACAGCTCATGGTGTGGGACAACCTGGCACCACGGGTGGAGCAGCAGCCTTGGCATTACCGCCATGCTGCACGGTGGCTGAGAGCCCATCCGGAGGCGTCCGTAGGGGCAGTGAGGGTCGATCATAGGGCCCTGTACAACGAGGTCAGGGAAAGGGTGTCTGCACCACCGGTGATCGGGGTGCCGTCCAGCACTTGGAGAGAGATACAGCCGCGTGGCCTTGATAATGGGCTCAGGGACCTGAATTGGTTGTGCCTCCACAGGTGCTTGCCAGTGCGCAAGGTGATGCACAGGCACGGGCTGGCGGGATCTCCTGCCTGTCCAAGGGAGGGCTGTGGGGAGGAGGAGTCGGTTGCACATGTTATGTGGGACTGTCCCTTTGCGCAGGCGCTCTGGTCTTGGGTGGAGTTGAGGTTTGGGCGGGCAATGTCTTGGCCTGCCTTGTCATGGGAGCGCGTCGACAGAGGAGTGGGCACAGGAAGGGGGGTGTTCCTTGTCTTGCTGATTGTCAGCCTGGTCAAAAAGTACTTGTGGTGGGCGAGGCAGGAGCTTGTCCAGAAACACAGGACTGTCAGTAGGCAAGGGGTGATGGGGAGGTTGGTGGCGGAGCTTCGGGGGAGGGTTGACAGCGACATATTGAGGTGGGGGCAGCATGCAGCTCTGGAGAGGTGGAAAGGGGGTTTGGGGTTGGTGGGATGGGGGCTTGGTGTGTGTCACGGGGGGAGGTTTTGATTATTGCAAACGACTGTAATTGCTTTGGTTTTATTTTTGTGCCAATGGGATGGTTTGTTGGACGGTTGTTTCTTAGCAACAGTGTTTTTTTCCGGCTGGGGCAGTTTTTTTGTTGTAGGTGGTTTGTCTTCTGTGCAACGAGTGTCATGGTTTGTTCCTTGATGTGTTTGTGTATGTATTGTGTGCTTCTGTGATTCAGGCATTGTGTTTGTGTGAGTTCTGTTGATTGATTTCTTTAATAAAAAAAAAAAAAAAAAAATCTGTTCTTATCAGTTTAATATCTGATATGTCCTCCATGTGAGGACTACATATTAAACGCATTTTTAGCACTGGGAGCTGAACGAGGGGCTTGCTCCTTTCACTCCACGCATCGACCCGGCATTGCAGTGCCGCCAGGAACGGTGCACCCTTCTCTGGCCTTGTGGAATGAAAAGACACAGACATAAAAGGACAACCACTGCAGCACACACTGTGAGGTCAGAGAATGAACCCAAAGCGGTCAAACAAAGCCAGCAGCGTGAGGTGCTTGTGTGGCGTTTTCATGCTTATCCAAATCAGTTTGAAGAGAGAATGGTTTTAATCTGGCTGCGGACGGCAAAGGCCTTCATTCACACTTTCCGGGACTTCCTCTGGTTTCTCTTCGTAACGTACAAGTCTTTCGCCTTTTACTAAAGATTTCCGTGGAGAGTGACTCCAACGAGTTTATCCTCTTTTTGGCAGGCTTTGCCGTCTGGCAGAGCCATATCTGTTTGTTGAAAGCAAAGCAGCTGTGCTTGACAGATTTTTGAGGCGGTGCTGAGTGGAGCTTGTGTGTGAGGTCACCAGGCAGAAGCCACTAGCGCAGCCCGGTGAAAACAGTGCACCAGCACAAGTGAGAACTGCGCCAGGGGACTGGGCCCGTTCAGCAAACGGTCATGGGTCATCGCTTCTCGGCCTTTTGGCTTAGATCAAGTGTAGTATCTGTTCTTATCAGTTTAATATCTGATATGTCCTCCATGTGAGGACTACATATTGAACGCATTTCTAGCACTGGGAGCTGAACGAGGGGCTTGCTCCTTTCACTCCACGCATCGACCCGGCATTGCAGTGCCGCCAGGGAACGGTGCACCCTTCTCTGGCCTTGTGGAATGGAAAGACACAGACATAAAAAGGACAACCACTGCAGCACACACTGTGAGGTCAGAGAATGAACCCAAAGCGGTCAAACAAAGCCAGCAGCGTGAGGTGCTTGTGTGGCGTTTTCATGCTTATCCAAATCAGTTTGAAGAGAGAATGGTTTTAATCTGGCTGCGGACGGGCAAAGGCCTTCATTCACACTTTCCGGGACTTCCTCTGGTTTCTCTTCGTAACGTACAAGTCTTTCGCCTTTTACTAAAGACTTCTGTGGAGAGTGACTCCAACGAGTTTATTCTCTCTTTGGCAGGCTTTGCCGTCTGGCAGAGCCATATCTGTTTGTTGAAAGCAAAGGACCTGTGCTTGACAGATTTTGGGCGGTTCTGAGTGGAGCTTGTGTGTGAGGTCACCCAGGCAGAAGCCACTGGCACAGCCCGGTGAAAACAGTGCACCAGCACAAGTGAAGAACTGCGCCAGGGGGCTGGGCCCGTTCAGCAAACGGTCATGGGTCATCGCTTCTCGGCCTTTTGGCTAAGATCAAGTGTAGTATCTGTTCTTATCAGTTTAATATCTGATATGTCCTCCTTGTGAGGACTACATATTAAACGCATTTTTAGCACTGGGAGCTGAACGAGGGGCTTGCTCCTTTCACTTCCACGCATCGACCCGGCATTGCAGTGCCGCCGCGGGAACGGTGCACCTTCTCTGGCCTTGTGGAATGGAAAGACACAGACATAAAGGACAACCACTGCAGCACACACTGTGAGGTCAGAGAATGAACCAAAGCGGTCAAACAAAGCCAGCAGCGTGAGGTGCTTGTGTGGCGTTTTATGCTTATCCAAATCAGTTTGAAGAGAGAATGGTTTTAATCTGGCTGCGGACGGAAAGGGCCTTCATTCACACTTTCCGAGGCCCGAAGTCCCAACAACCAGGGCAACGGTCAGAACACGACGGCCGCAGTAGGATTGGTCATCCGTCCGACTGCGCAATACGACTGGACGGAGCCTTTGCAACACGGGGAGGTGAGGTGCACTGGGCGTGGCCCGGGCATCTGCTACCCGTGGACAAATGCAAGCGAGTCTCACCATGAGTGTGTGCCTGTGCACAACCAGGCTTTGGGCTGGCTTCTTCTGCAGAAAGGGCAGCACTTACTCTGGTTTCTCTTCATAACGTACAAGTCTTTCGCCTTTTGACTAAAGACTTCCGTGGGAGAGTGACTCCAACGAGTTTATTCCTATTTTTGGCAGGGCTTTGCCGTCTGGCAGAGCCATATCTGTTTGTTGAAAGCAAAGAGCTGTGCTTGACACATTTTTGGGCGGTGCTGAGTGGAGCTTGTGTGTGAGGTCACCAGGCAGAAGCCACTAGCGCAGCCCGGTGAAAACAGTGCACCAGCACAAGTGAGAACTGCGCCAGGGGGCTGGGCCCGTTCAGCAAACGGTCATGGGTCATCGCTTCTCGGCCTTTTGGCTAAGATCAAGTGTAGTATCTGTTCTTATCAGTTTAATATCTGATATGTCCTCCATGTGAGGACTACATATTAAACGCATTTTTAGCACTGGGAGACTGAACGAGGGGCTTGCTCCTTTCAACTCCACGCATCGACCCGCATTGCAGTGCCGCCGGGAACGGTGCACCCTTCTCGTGGCCTTGTGGAATGGAAAGACACAGACATAAAAGGACAACCACTGCAGCACACACTGTGAGGTCAGAGAATGAACCCAAAGCGGTCAAAACAAAGCCAGCAGCGTGAGGTGCTTGTGTGGGTTTTCATGCTTATTCCAAATCAGTTTGAAGAGAGAATGGTTTTAATCTTGGCTGCGGACGGCAAAGGCCTTCATTCACACTTTCCGGGACTTCCTCTGGTTTCTCTTCATAACGTACAAGTCTTTCGCCTTTTACTAAAGACTTCTGTGGAGAGTGACTCCAACGAGTTTATTCTCTCTTTGGCAGGCTTTGCCGTCTGGCAGAGCCATATCTGTTTGTTGAAAGCAAAGGACCTGTGCTTGACAGATTTTTGGGCGGTTCTGAGTGGAGCTTGTGTGTGAGGTCACCAGGCAGAAGCCACTGGCACAGCCCGGTGAAAACAGTGCACCAGCACAAGTGAGAACTGCGCCAGGGGCTGGGCCCGTTCAGCAAACGGTCATGGGTCATCGCTTCTCGGCCTTTTGGCTAAGATCAAGTGTAGTATCTGTTCTTATCAGTTTAATATCTGATATGTCCTCCATGTGAGGACTACATATTAAACGCATTTTTAGCACTGGGAGCTGAACGAGGGGCTTGCTCCTTTCACTCCACGCATCGACCCGGCATTGCAGTGCCGCCGGGAACGGTGCACCCTTCTCTGGCCTTGTGGAATGAAAAGACACAGACATAAAAGGACAACCACTGCAGCACACACTGTGAGGTCAGAGAATGAACCCAAAGCGGTCAAACAAAGCCAGCAGCGTGAGGTGCTTGTGTGGCGTTTTCATGCTTATCCAAATCAGTTTGAAGAGAGAATGGTTTTAATCTGGCTGCGGACGGCAAAGGCCTTCATTCACACTTTCCGGGACTTCCTCTGGTTTCTCTTCATAACGTACAAGTCTTTCGCCTTTTACTAAAGACTTCGTGGAGAGTGACTCCAACGAGTTTATTCTTCTTGGCAGGCTTTGCCGTCTGGCAGAGCCATATCTGTTTGTTGAAAGCAAAGGACCTGTGCTTGACAGATTTTTGGGCGGTTCTGAGTGGAGCTTGTGTGTGAGGTCACCAGGCAGAAGCCACTGGCACAGGCCGGTGAAAACAGTGCACCAGCACAAGTGAGAACTGCGCCAGGGGCTGGGCCCGTTCAGCAAACAGTCATGGGTCATCGCTTCTCGGCCTTTTGGCTAAGATCAAGTGTAGTATCTGTTCTTATCAGTTTAATATCTGATATGTCCTCCATGTGAGGACTACATATTAAACGCATTTTTAGCACTGGGAGCTGAACGAGGGGCTTGCTCCTTTCACTCCACGCATCGACCCGGCATTGCAGTGCCGCCGGGAACGGTGCACCCTTCTCTGGCCTTGTGGAATGGAAAGACACAGACATAAAAGGACAACCACTGCAGCACACACTGTGAGGTCAGAGAATGAACCCAAAGCGGTCAAACAAAGCCAGCAGCGTGAGGTGCTTGTGTGGCGTTTTCATGCTTATCCAAATCAGTTTGAAGAGAGAATGGTTTTAATCTGGCTGCGGACGGCAAAGGCCTTCATTCACACTTTCCGGGACTTCCTCTGGTTTCTCTTCATAACGTACAAGTCTTTCGCCTTTTACTAAAGACTTCCGTGGAGAGTGACTCCAACGAGTTTATCCTCTTTTGGCAGGCTTTGCCGTCTGGCAGAGCCATATCTGTTTGTTGAAAGCAAAGCAGCTGTGCTTGAC